>NW_026068076.1:3279185-3319876 GCF_014885135.2 Alexandromys fortis | reverse complement strand
CTCTCTCTCTCTCTCTCTCTCTCTCTCTCTCTCTCTCTCTCTCTCTCTCTCTTTCTTTTTTTTCTGCTGCTCCTGTCCCTGGAGTCTGGTCTTCTCTCTCTCCTGTTTCCCCTTCTCCCATTCACTTTCCCTCAATAAAAGCCCCTCCACCTGAACTCTGTTGCCTGGCATTTTTCTCTCTTGTGCTGCTTTTAAAAAAAAAATTACAGCACCATACACATACACACACAATATAGAAAAGAAATCTCCTTAAGAGTTAGCTGTAAAGTCACTATTTGCTGTCTCAGAGAACAGGAAAGCAGAAGTTTCACCATGTTGGAGTAGCTTCCATGCTCACAAATACCTGGCTACAAGCAGAGGAGCCATGTTGGAAAGTCTACACAAATGATGTTTACCAGAGGAAGGATCAATGTTGTGTTTATCAGTAGAAAAAGAGGTATTAACCTTTGGCTCATCTAAGGCTCACCCAGGAGAGGAGGGATCTCGGCCTGGTAGCCTACAAGTACAGTAGGGATGAGCATGCTCGACATCTAAGATGCCAACTATCCAATAGCTTCTCCGTGTTCTGACTCCTTTTGACTACTGATGAGTTTCTTCTTGCCATGAGCTTCTAACCTTGGACAGAGAGAGTACCTAGGCAGCCAAACTCAAGGACTTTGGTTTGGGAATAATGTAATCTCTAAGTACATAAATGACTCCTCAGAGACATGGTTCTCTTGAGGTTGGGTTTCAGGAGTCTGCCAGAGAGAGATGGGCTGTCCTGGTAGCATATAAATAATTTTCTAGAGTCTTTCAGCAATGCAGGATGGTTTGTCTTGTGTCTGTTAAGGTAAACACATGAAAGAAATGCATACAAGAACTCACGGAATACAGCATCGGTGCCTTCCCCAGGAAGACACAACTTTTGGCTATCCGTCTTATGACACCATTGCCTCTGATCAGAACTATTCAAATCTTATAGGCAAGGCCAGTTGACACATCAGCGCTTCACAGCACTGTGAGCTTCCCTGCTCCACTTTATCCCAGTGACTGAAAGAAAGCTGTGCAGGGTCAGGTCAATTAAACATATTTAGTTTGTAATGAACCGCACCTAGGCTTTAATTAGGTTTGTTTTCCTTTTTTGACCCCTTCCATTACTTTACTTATTTTTTTTAAGTGGTTAAAGGCACACGATAATGAGACATCTCTAAAGTATACAGCTTGATAAGTTTTGTAATATTTGTACAGCTTCAGAACTATTGCCATAACTAATAATAAAATGTCTCTTTCCCATCACTTGAAGATTCCTAGTATCTTTTAACATTTCTATTGACCACATTGCTTAGAAAATTAGTCACTGACCTTTTGCCCTAGCCTGTATGCTAAGCCCTGCTCTTGTCCTATGTCTCTGTACTTGTAACTGAGGACCATTTTAACCTCCTACAACTCATGTGTCTAAGAGAACTTTTCTGGAGTCCCTAATTCACCTCCTACTCTACTACTTTTCCATTAATGACCTCCTTGTCTGGACCATGCCCCATCATTTTCTGCTAGATTCATGTTATTTCACGGCCCTGCTGGGTGGTCCACCTGCTTAACTGCTGCATCCCTGACATTGACTTGTTGGCAGCTAGCTTCTGCCTCTTGTAACCTGTCAGTGGCCCTATAAGGCAAATAATTTCGTACCACCACTACCCCACTGCCAGAACCCTGGCAGTCTAGCTGACTTCACTTCCCCACTGCCAGACCCTGAAAGTTTTCCTGAAGAGAAGAGCTGATTGACAATAGTGACCTAATCAGGTTTTAGCTTTTGGATGTCTTGGAGTGAATCCATCCCTCATCAGGTGACTTTTGCACTGCTAAGAAAACATCGACTATTAACTAAAATTAAACCAAGACTATGCTGGCCATTTTTCAATTCCTAAATCCCTTTTGACTCACAAGCTACCTCACTGACACCATCATGAATGCTACTGACCTATGGGCAGATTAAACTGGTTAGCAGACGATTTGGACTGTTGGAAAGATAATAAATTATGATGAGAACTTGATTTCAGATGATGAGGACAGTCAGGGTATTGTAGACACTATGGGTCTACTGCTGAATCACTATGGTCTTTTCTTTGGTTTTTGAACATTCGGAGTTTTCCAACGGAAACAAGTTAACACAGCTTCTCCACCTCCGCCTCCATGAACAGGAGGAAGCGAGCTTAAACAGCAGTACATTTACCTGAGTTCTTTAGCATGTATAATGTCAGCACCGCGGTCAGGTGGAGCTACTTGTTATTAGACTTAACTGGTTGAAACCATTTCTTCTCTCAAGTTTCTTATAGCTTATTGGACAGGAAGGCGAAACTCCTAATCTAACATCAGAAGTTGTCTTTCAGACTCTGTCTCAGCCCTGAAGTCAACTTGGTTAGGGAACTTTTCCTGACTTAGCTAATCTGCCATCTCAACCTTAGACCTGACTTGGAGCAACCTCTGCCTAGGGTGACCAATATCACCCCAGAGGTGTTCTCAGAACTTCGATGCTGACTCGCATGTATGGTAGATCCATAATTGAAAATCTCCCACGCTCATCCTGGTGAGATGCTCCAATGTGGGGACCTGGAAACAGTGGTAGTTCAGTGGCATGCGTCAGTCACTGAGTCTTTCATTTCTAGATTGCTCTTTGTACCCAACTGAAGCTGGGGTGCTAATTTTTCCTGTTTGTCCTATGAAACAATGATTTTTTAAAAAAAATTCCTAATAGTGTTTTCCTATTAAGAGATGAAATTGTGAAGGGAGCTTGGGGCTAAGAAGGCAACTAGGACACTTCCACCTCGAACTCTTCCCACTTTGGAGGAGGAAGTGAAGTATTTCCAGAAGTATCTTTTTTTTTCAAGATTTTATTTTTTTTTATTTATTTTTTAAAATTTATTTATTTATTAAAGATTTCTGTCTCTTCCCCACCGCCGCCTCCCCTTTCCCTCCCCCTCCCTCAATCAAGTCCCCCTCCCTCGTCAGAAGTATCTTTATACACTTAAATAGCCTCATGACCATTGTTGCTAGTGACTTTAGCCAGCATTCATTAATCCTAACATATTTATTTCTAATTCTAACTAAGACTATATCAAGATACTGTCAGTTGCTTAGAAATCTTAGTATATATCCAAGATACAATTACATTATGTTGATAAACTTAATATATCAATTCACAAAGTTTTTTTTTTTTTAAATATGGTCTCATAGAAACATGGAAGAAAAACATACATCTTGAGACTTCTTCAAATACATGTCTGATGCTCATGAGGTGCTCTATCAATTTGAGTGACCCTTTTCAGATCAATTAGCTTTATACAGTCTCTGCCATCCAGTAAATTGTAAAGCCTTAGCCAGACCTCTTTATGTCTTTCTTTGATGGAATTGATGTTATTTGTCTCTTTTGTGCATGTTTGTAGGACATGAAAGAAAGTAGAGGGAATGTTATGAAGAGCAGGAAACCTACAGTTATGTCCATTCAGCACAGGGCCCATGGAGAAAAATAGAGAGAACGCTATGAAGGGCAAGAACCCTACAGTTATGTCCACTCGGCATATGACCCGTATAGACAAATAAATGAATCACCATCTTTTTAATTTGGTATGCAGTTAAATAACTTCTCTTCTTGGAGCTTCTCTCTTGAACCAATATCTGTTTCAGAGTGATTGGGCAATAGTAATACATAGGGATATAGTACAGCAGGTCTCTTTGGAGAAAGAAATAAATAAAAAGAGCCCAATCACCTGCACAATGTCCTGAGATATAAATCACTAGATTGGTTCACTTTTTAAAATCACTCATTCAACACCTGTTTACTGTGCTCATATATACACTAGACACTGCAACTATTAGGGACATAAATATAAATTTGCAAAGTTTCTTCCTCAAGTGTGGGTGATAATGACCCTTATTCTTTGAAACAATGAGCTGCCAGCACAGAACATACCTCATGGGCTAGATTTTTTAAGTTTGTGCAAAAAGAAGCCAATTTCCCGAAGCATGTCCTGTGGAACACTAGCCTGGATGTATCTTGGGACACACACATGCACACACACACACACACACACACACACACACAAGGGTGGTAAGAGAGAGAGAGAAGGGGGGAGAGAGATCTGAAAATTGTTAGTTATTTCCTTACTTGAGGAGTCACACGGCAGTTATATATTTAAGACTGAAGATTTTTGACTAACTATTGTTTAATCCAACATTTCCAAGCTTACTTAATTTGGATACCCCTCTCTAAAGTACGCATAATAACTCCCATGGAACTCAAGTTAGAGATACACAGGATTAAGTAAAAGTGGGAATCGATGTCCGGGAAAAGCATCCAGTTTCTCCCCTGTCTTTGTAGCAGAGGCATCATCCCTTAGAGGCCTCATTACTTTGCCTTTTACACTTTAGCTCAGTAGCGTTTGTAATAATGGCATATATATTTAATATATAGACTATGCATACATACATGTATAGTTTATAAAATGAAATAACAGAAGACCCTCCAAAACATACCAGCCTTAAAATTGAACCACTTTCTCTTCAAATGTAGTTCTTATGCAATCACAAATGCTTCCAGTAAAACCATAGGTATATTTCCATCCCAAATCACCTGGACCACTTTTCTATTATCAACTGCACGAGTAGAATTTAATGAGACCAGCTCAAATAAAACTTGCCCTCACACTGCCTTTGGCTGTCGATTTCCATTTCCTCAGGATCACTGACGGAGGCTCCACCCAGACTCCTTTCCGAATCTTTGAGGGATCCTTCTATGCTTAAGAACTATAAATCAAGGTTAATTGAAGAAAAATGAGAGAAAAATGTGTTTTTATGTTGCTCTGATGGAGCCGAGGCTGCCAATAATTGCAAAACAATGCGTAGTTGAAAAATAGAAGCTGACAATTCAAAGCAGCAGATACTGATTGCATGGGATTCTAGGATTATACAGGAAGACGTGGCTCCCTGTCCCCCGTGATTCATTGGAACGGGCTGGGAAACCAAGTACATACTACTACAGTAATTATTTTCATTATACTGGCCTTTCATTGAACAAGACCTTTGGTTTGGGTTTCTAAAGTTGACTTCATTGCCTTAGCAGTGTGGTACAGATTTCTTTTATGTACAGCTCTTGTCTCAGGCTTCATGAGATCTCCCCAACCTGCTTCCTTCTGGATATTGTTGCTACAGTCAAATGGGACATACATAGAAATAAGAGATTAAAAAATGTAAATTTTATAAACAGAAATCAAAGGTCCTAAATCCTTAGCAAAGAAAAGCTAACATAAGTAAGAACATTAAAACACACACATAAATAGTGCTTCTAGGCTGAATACGTTAAATAATTCAACAGTTAAGTCATAAGCGTTCTTAAACTTAAGTATAAAATGCCCTTGACAATATTTCACAGTCGTGCATTTCTTTAAAATATTTAGCATTCTCATTAAAGAGAATGACTTTAGTTTATATATTAGTTACACTCCTGCTTGTTAATATTAGGGAATTTAGGAGAAAACAGCATTCTTATGTATATAAGCAAAAGGCAATTTACATATAAAGTTGGACAACTATTCACTTTTTATTTATTTCTGAATCATCAGTGCCTACATATAGCTCTGCAACATTTAAACAAATTTGTTCCTTAATGTGCGATATTAATATTCTCGACCCCAAAGTGCCATTTGCTAATGCCATTTGTGAAGACAGGTTCCTTCAAAGCTACATGAAGTCTGTGCTTTCGAAAGACTTAATGAACCTTACACTTTTTGGAATCCCGACACTGTAATGCCTATTACATATTCATTGCCCGAATGGAAGACTTCCTTTAACTCTGCAATTCCTGGTCTAGTTCTCTGTAAAACATTGTCAAAAGTCACCAGAGACTCTCGTGGAAAATTGTGACTCTTGATAGCAGGATGTAATAGGGAGCTTTAGAGTGGGGAAGCCGGGCGTCGATCGCCCCACAGGGAAACGTTCTGACAGACAAATGGATGGATAATACAATTTTTTGACATAATGGGATGAAAAAGTTTATGCCAGAAAGAAGTGAATTAAAGTTATTACTTTAAAAGAAAGTCTGAAGTTTGAAATCATCAGAATTTCCAATGTGTGCTTCATTTTCCTGCTTATATGCAGAAGAGGTTTCTAGAGGGGAGATACTGCCAGGTGGTGTGCAGAGTTACTAATGAGGCTTCTATAAAATTTTAGCTACCTCTTTGGAAGTAGCCACAATAATAAATACAGTAGATTTTTCCCCTCCCATATTTTTAATAAAGAAAATCTAACGTTGTTCTTTTTATGTTTCCGCATTCCCATTGCAGAAAGCAAGGGGACAATGTGCAGAGGTATGGGACATAAAGGAAGGTAGCCTGGCATCAATTTCACCTCGGTTGGAAAGTGCTCCTGAATGTAATGACGGGCTCAGAAGTCCTCAGAGACAGGGGCCACTGGGTCTCCGTTAATGCAGTGGAAACTGATTTGAAAGATTCCTCCTTCATCTCTAGTTTGAAGACTACCCTAAAATGGTCCCTCCCTCCTCCAAATGCACCCCTTCCTCAGCACTCACCTTCATTCACTTAACTTTCTTCATTTACCTTAGGCCCTGAAGAACTGCAAACATTCTCCCTCCTTCACATTAACACTCATCCCTTCTCCCTTTGCAAAGCACTGACCTTACTGCCCCTTCACCCATTTCGCTCTTGCTTCTTTGCCTAAGTGATAGTCACCATGTCTTCTTTCTGCTCAAGCCCAGGAGAGTCACTTACTCCATGACTTTTCATCTCCACCTTTCAAAGCTTCCCTGGCTGGGACTAACACGAAGTGAGTAAGGCATTCTCAATGCCAGACCAGCAACTGTTTGTTTATTTATACACCCTAAGTCCTCTCCCTCTCCTGGGGCCCTGGATCCAGCATAGTGCTTGGCACACAGCTGGAGCTCAATCTACACTTTGCAAAGGTGAAAGTGTCCTAGTAGATGAGACAGACATAAAGCATATTGCATTTTTGTCTGAGGACACATCTTAATAAAATTGTTTTCTTGCCTTTAATTTTTTTTTTCCTGAGACAGGGTTTCTCTGTAACTTTGAACCCTGTCCTGGAGTTCTTTCTGTAGACCAGGCTGACATTGAACTCACAGAGATCTGCCTGCCTGTGCTCTTAAAGTTTTTGAAGGCATGTAATTATCAGTATATCGTACCTCCTAGAAAATGGTTTCATTTAATTCCATAGGAAAAGGAACAGATGTTCTTGGGAGGAAGAACCCCCCCCCCAAGAAAAGCTAAGTATAGGGCTGGAGAGTCAACTCGGCAGTTAAACGTGTTTACTGCTCTTGCAGAGGACCTGACTGTGGTTCCCAGCACCCACTCCTAGAACTCCAGATTCAGGGCATATGATGCCCTCTTTGGCTCTTAAGAGTACCCACAAGAATATGTGTGTGTGTGTGTACACACATACACAGACACATAGATGCACACAGACACACACACAGACACATATATACACAGACACATGCATACAGACACAGACACACATACACATACAGAGACACACACACAGATACACACACACGAGAGAGAGAGAGAGAGAGAGAGAGAGAGAGAGAGAGAGAGAGAGAGAGAATATATATCTTTTATTTTAATGCTGTTATCTGCCCCTCCTAGGACACAACTGATAGAATTGTCAACCTACAAAGCTCTTCTCTAACTGATGCCACATAATGGTTTCTAAAAACCATAATTCAATTAACTCTGGAATCCCAAGCACCAGAAGGAAGTAGGAAAGGCTGAGCTATAGCTAACGACACAATATCTGCTCAATATGAAGAAGCCCTTAGGCTCAAAAGCTAGCATTATACACAGACAGATACACAGACACACACACACCAAGACAACTAAAAATAGGCATTGATAGCCAGTTTTAAATATGTAATCTCACACCAGCTTGAGGCAGAGAATCGAATGGAAGATGGCATAAACTACAGAGTTCTTGTCTCAAAAAGTAAAGAGTTGGGCAGTGGTAAAGCTTATCTTTAATCCCAGCCCTTGGGAGGGAGAGACAGACAGATTTCTTTGAGCTTACCTGGTCTGCAGAGTGAGTTCAAGGACAGCCAGAGATACACAGAGAAATCCTGTCTGGGAAAAAAGGGTGGGGAGAGAAAGAAAACAATCATCAAAAACTAAAGGAAAAGAGAAAGAACTAGAAAGAGGTGAGATTTCACCATCCTCCTTTACTCAATTTATTAATGACTTATATGTTCAAAGGGCTAAGTGTAGTAGGAGACTGTTGGTTTCCTGGCCACCCAGACCCAAACAGTCACACAGAAACTATATTAATGACAACACTTTTGGCCAATGACTCCAGCATATTCCTAGCTAGCTCTTACATCTTAAATCAGCCAATTTCTATAACCTGTGTATTGTCACAAGGGTGTGGCCTCTCGGTAAGGTTCCTAAGGTTTCGATGTTTCCTTTTCCTTCGGCAACTACTTGGCATCTTTCTCACTTCACCTACTCTCTCTATATATCTCTTCTATCCTAGCTATATTCTGCTCTGCCACAGACCAAAGCAGTTTTATTCTTCAACCAATAAAAGCAACACATATACAGAAGGACTTTCCACATCAGGCTAAGCTGTGTGGCATGTGTGTACACAACCAATATTCTGGCCATCCCCTGACTCCTAGGTACTGCTATAGAAGTCAGTGCTCAGTATTAATGGGGAAGACTAATTATGAACTTGGGGAGGTGATTTTTAAAAAATAATATGCAATGTTCATGATACATAAATTTCAACATTGCATTGTCTATCGTTATGCAATTTTATTTGTAAATTATGCTTTAATAAAATAGGGGAACTCAAATCAATTATAAGTTTCTGAAGCTGTTCAAGTTTTGTTTATTTAAAATTTAAATAACTTTTTGAGAGTGTGTGTGTTTCTGTGTGTGTTGTCTGTGTATGTTGGTGTGTGTGTGTGTAGACTGGCAGGACTCCCTCTACCATGTTGGCACTGGATATTAAACTAGCTCACTAGGGTTGGCAGTGAGTTTTCTTACCCACTACATCAACCCTCATTTGAGCTTTATGAACGTCCCTTTGTTCAAAGCAATCACAAACTCAACATTCACTTGGAGAGCAAAACTTGAGTGTCTCAGCTTTAGAATCATCCGTGAACTTTTGCTCATAGGCTACGGAGGTGGAAGCAATGTTCATCAATCTTTTGATGCTTCCTAATAGCATAGATGTGTTCATATCAAAGACATAAGGATAATTATATTAATCAGGAACACCTTTGTGGCAGTAGAATGATAATGGGAAACATCCTCTAACTCCTCATATTATTTCATGAGACACTTTCTCTGATGTGATCCTTTCTGATTCCCACAGGATTCCTGTGGCATGCAGATGTTTGAAACCCTAGCATATTCTAAAGGAAATCAAGGCAGAGTGAATTTAACTAAGGTCAACTAGTGAGAGCATGGATTGACCATTCCATCTTCAGACCCAATGGTTCCTGTCCTGCTATCATTAAAGCATATCAAAAATCACATCACACAGTAAAACCATCACTGAGTTATTCTATAAAGCATGCCAAGAGCTACAGGCCTGGCTTCTAATAGTTTAATTATATGCGCTTGCATTAACATATTATATCCATTAAAGTACTTCTGGGGGTTATTTGATGCTTGTTTGGATGACTTCCGGGTTTTAAAAAGGCATAGCTTGTGGAGGTGGAGTCTATACAATATTCAAAAGGACCGAGGAGATGTCTACCATAAGCTATTTTGAAAGGAAAAAAAATGCCATGGTTTCCTAATTTTGACAAGCACAAAAGCACTGTTTTTAATCAATGCCCTGGAGCTTTACAAAGGAACGATCAGGACAAGCCAGCAGTTACCACTGAATGGCACTAAACATCCATTGGGCCTCTAGAGCAGACTGGCACATTGCTCAGTAGTGCATTGGTTAGATTTGGATAGCATTTTTCAGGAAATAATCCAATACTGACCTGCCAAAGTCCTACACAAAAGCACTTGTGCCCAGTGTCAATCATTCCCCCTCAACAGTTTAGTGAACATCCTCTCTTGGATGCCTTTCAGCCATGCCAACACCCCAAATACAACAGACAAAGCTGTGTGACTTGAGACACACACACACAACCAGACCACGCTACTGTGAAACCTCAGAGAGAAGTAATGCCACTCATTAGTTGCCAAGTATTGCTAAGCAATGCATTCCAGGCAGGCCCAGGGCTGTTGTTATCACTCACAATGTGGTTGACAACCAGTACCCCCACCAAAAATACATCATCTGGATACCTAAGGACCTGCCACAAAAGCAAGACCATGAGGTGCCAATGGGTAGCTGAAATTCTCAAACTCACAGCGCCCCATCAATCAATCAATCTATCTCTTTTTCTCTCTTTCCACCTTTCCCCCCTTTCCCTTTCTTTTATCATACATACACATATATACATTCAAATATATGTGAATAGAAAACACACAATATATGGAAACTGATAACATCTATCCATTGCTAAGCATCTATATATTTAAGTAATTTTAGATTCTCGCATGAGATAATTGGGAGAAAGGTATAAGTTCTATCACCCAAGATTTTCAGATAGTCACAAACTTCCAGTGAGAAGCACCACAGTCCAGAGATTCCAGTTTTGCATGCCCTCTTAATTTCTTTTCAAACTGCGTTAAATACATGGGAACTGCATTGGCAATGTACAGACCTCTGTGAAAACTGGTTGTTTGGCATTTGTTTACCCTTAGTGTCCAGAGGAGGTTAAATTTTGTCAAAAATGGTGGGTGGGGGATAATTGGAATTTCTTGGAAAGGTATGATCACATTGACTTGCTAAGAAACAGCATGGCTTCCAATGACACCCAGCATCTGTGTGCTGGATTCGAGGACTCTGTCAGAGGAATGGAACCCATCCAACAATATCAGGGGGTACATGAGAGATGTATTACGAGGAACCCTGGAAACGGAGATACAAGTGACCCGACTTTACAGCAGAAGTGACTGTGAATCTGGTTAAGAACTTGGAGAATTATCTTCGTAATTTCACACAGAGACCGAGATGGTTGTTCCCTAAGGCAAACTACATATGAGACACCACCCTTCTGACTAGTGGGAAGTAGCTCTTCCCCGTGGAAACAAACACATTCACAAGTCTTTTTCACTCTTGGTTGGTTTTAATTACTTAACTTTTTAGACAGGGAACTTTGCTGTGGTGATATTTGGGACCAAGGGACAAGTGTCCACCTGCTCCCTGGGTACTGTGCAGCATAGGTAGGACTAGAGGTTCACAAGAGCTGTGCTGATGTCCACTGACCAGTTGGGCTTTCCTGCAGTGTCAGCATGAGGCACCTACCAGCTCGAGCTGTGCCTTGCTTTTTCGTCGTTGAAATGGTCAGAAGAGTACTACTGACTCTTCCAAACCCTGGCCATTTTACTGCTCTGTCTTCTATCACTCAGTGAAGAAAAGTCCTTACTAGAAGTACTACTTTTTAAACTTTGATTATATTCTATGGACTACTTGAATGCTCTTTAATTCCGACATACATCTGGGTCTCATGGCTGAGTATCCTGGGAGTAAGGCATCTGTGACTCCTGTCCCCTTTGCCTAAGGGGCACTGATATTCACAAAATCTCTCAGAAGTGGCTTTAGATAAATGTATCCAAGCTGAGGGCCCATCTCTGAGCTCTTTCACTCAGCCATCCACCCAGCTTCCCATCCCTGCACACACTTCTCAGTCATACTCTAGCTACACATTGTCCAGTTTACAAGATAAAGATAAAGCCTATCCTTGAGACATGCAGAGACTGATGGAAGGGAGGGGAAGATAGATGCACACCGCAGACTAAGTACCATCTATGTGAATGAGGTAAGAGGACCCCCATTTCATAGACAGAGCAAGAACAGGCAGCATCCAAGCTGCTTCTGCAGGCTGTGTCCATGTTGTTTGGATTAACGAGGGTCACAAAGAGTGGCTTTGATCAGAAAAGCAGCAAGAGGAAAAGACAAGATGAGAGAGAAGTTAAGGCTTATTTAGGGAACTGCAGCAGATGTGTAAGAGTTTCTGTTAGGGAACACATTTGGAAAGCCATCTGATCCCAGAAAGAGGCAAAAGGATGGAATTTCTTGTTTATCATCCTGTTGTCTTTTGAATCTGGAACATTGCCTGCTGTTTCTATGATGACGTGTTCATTGTAGAGACAAGTAAACATCAGGTGTCAATTGGCCACTTGCATTTTTATGTTGTTGTTATCATTATACTACAGGGCATAAAGCATAATTAATAGAGGTGTAACTATAATCTATTATAACTATATTGTAGTCACCTGCTCATTTGACTAATGCTGACTGTAGTTATGCTAAATGCCTGACACACCATTGAATTCAAATATATTCAGAATGACCACTCATACCTTTAATTTAGAGGGAGGAAACTGGCACAGTGAGGTTATACGATTTGTCGTGGGAAACATAGATACTGTGGTTAGAATTTCAAAAATCTGAACTCAGAGGGTGGTAAAAGAAAGGGAAGAAGGGAGAGGAAGAGAGAGAGAGGGGGGGAGGAAAATAACTTTAATACATGCATCTGATGGTGAATGGCATCTGCATGGGACATGGGATGTCCATCAAACATGAACCAAATATGATGGCAGAGACACAAACCCGTCTTTCATGGGCTCAGCAGAGAGTCCTCAAAAATGTGACTTGATCTAGAGTGTGACACAGGCCTTGAAAAATAACCCTGGAAAGAAAAACATTGTAGAAGATAAATCCTGAGCAGAAAATAGCCAACCACCCTCTGTTACTCACTAAGATGCACAGTTGAATGTCTGCAAACAGAGCTGAGCTGGGAAACTTGCAATGGTCAGGATATACTGTCCAATTATATAAAGGCATCTAAGGAACAATTTATATTATATCCAAAAGGAGAAAATGTTGAACCTAGGACCCGATTTCCTCTAGCACCTTCCTTTTGGAAGACTGCTAGACCTCTACGATACTGCTGTCCTAACACAACTGTTACCATCTGCCAGAACAAACAGCTTCACACTCTAGACGTCACTTTCTCATTGGAACAAGTGCTACCCAATTTCCTTTTGTTTGTCCATGTAGCAAAACCATTTATAACATCACCCTTGCCATTGCTGCCTGTACTTGCCCAATGTGCAAACACTTTGGGCTTCCAAGCCGTGCCACCTCGACTGTAGCTACTCAACTAGGCTGAGAATAGCTACAAACGAAATTCAATCAACAGGTTGGGCTCCAAAAAAGCTCCATTTGTGAGCTATGAAATTTGGATTTAATATGACTTTCATGTGGTAATAGTTGAAATCTTTATATTCAAAATCCATTAAAAATGTAAGAAACCATGTTTAGTTTACAAAAACAGGCAATAGGTTGACTCTAGCCTCTGGACCATGCTTGCCGGTTCTTCACCACTAGAATCCAGGGATCTTGAGATGACTAGATTCTTCAGTGGGCTTACCAAAAGAAGGTGTTTAACTAGCTTCATCAGCATCTTGAACTCCAACTCTTAATTGATTTTATTTCTTACGTCCCTGTTACAATTTAAAGGACAAGCCTAAAGTCATTATATGGATGAAGGGCTATTTAATATATATACTCTTCCAGTTTAGAGGTGCCTAAGTGAAATTACTAGGTATTGAGAAGCAGAATTTTCAGGCAACTGGTTCGAGATATATGGGGATGACCATGAGTCATCCCTAGTATCACTATGTACCTTCTCTTTATGTACTTTATGCTCCTGGTAAAGTTGAAGCAGTTTAATGTAACAGTCTAATAAGCAAAAGATATTCCGTTTTATCTTCTCAGCTCTATGTGACACCAAGGTGAGGTCTGGCTATGACTCAGGAAAGATGGGGTGTTTATCCACCAGCAAACAGTTGAGTGTCCCTGCCTGGGGACCACACAGCCAGAAGATGGAGAGTTTCTGACTCACTACTGAGGCACTGATAAGCTTAGGAAATACAGCCATATCCTGTCCTCACCTAAGACCTTTGGGAGTTGGAGTCCTTTTAAAATCTTGGCTATTATAAATTACCCTCCTCAGTTCATGTGTACTTACCAGAGAAAAAGAAGTCCCTGTTACTTCATGTCCACCTTCATAGGAAGGCCCTGCTTGTGTCTACTAAGTTTCCCTGTGTGCGGACGACAGCACAGCACCTTTCTTCTCCCCTTTGGATGTCTTTGAAGTGGGGGTATGGGTGGACTGTCCAATGTACCCTCAAACTCATCACCTTAGGTTTCACTTTCTTCATTGATTTTACACCTCTGAGTCACAGCGTAGGGACTGGGACAAAGACAAAGTTTCAGCGAAAATCTTGACCAAGATTGGAGGCTTGACCAAGAGTAAGAAAGAGCCTGGCTACTGCTATGGTAGAAGGTGAAGGATGGGCCAGGGTCCCAGGCAATGGTTCGTCACACTTTCCTGAGAGAAGTCAAAATGAAGTGGCTACTTTCAGATTTGACTTTGTGATTTGATCTCTTTATAGGCATTTAATCCTCTTTCCCGACAAGACGTGATTAGCCCTGAACAGCAATGAATACCCCACAGATGTAATATTCACTCGAGAAACACAGCTTTTCAGAGCTGAAAATAGGATTTGTTTTAAATGAACAATCCTGTCAAAACACAGACGAAGTCCCTCAAACCATACAATTTTTTTTTTCTTGAAAATGTCCACATTTCCATTCATTCTCGTGATAAACCTGGCCTTTGGGAGATCACTTTTTTTTTTTTTTTGAGTAAGTTGCCTGAAATTTCCTAAGCTGCATTTTGTGAGGAAGCTGTAACAGACATGCTGGAGTGAAAGGATTCTTTCCCAAGGATGAATGTTCAACTTACTTTTTAGGAACACAGCAACTTTACTTCTGACAAGGCTAGCTCTATGCAGACTCTGCAGTGGGCCGCACAGACCTGTCGCCTTCCTGGGATGGGGAAAAAAAAAAGCTCACCTGAACACCCAGACCTGCCTTGCTTCCAATCTGTGATCAGCCTTCTTGGCTTCTCTGGGGATTGCAGCCCCGGGGACTTGGAGCCTGTCAGCATCTGAGGCTAATTGTAGGAGTTCCCTTTCCCCACCCACGGAGATGAATACAGACGGAGCAATTTGGCAATTACTCTGGATCCCAGTGCCCTCCTGAGTTGCTCCAGCAATGAAATAAACTATGCGGAGGGGATATTTGCACAAAAATGGGAGGAAAATCATTTCCATAACCTGGGCATGGGCTCCACACAGCTGGTTCTCTTCTTAGGGATGGAAGGAAGACCATGGGGGTGAAGGGTGGGTGTAGCGAAAGGTGAGGTGCTTGGTGGCAAGATGTGGTCTACCAGGTGAGCTGGGCTGGATGCTGTGAATGGCAGAAAGTTGTCAGCGGCATATGGGCATGCGCTGACACATTTAATTAGCTTTAGATGAAGCCACGGCTGTGACTTTTTTGTGTGCGTGTCATTTATATTGATAGTACCAGACATCCTCCTGTAGAAATGTCTGGTGTGCCAGGATTGCTTTTGCTGCTGGGCTTAGACAATTCAAAACAGGTAAGACACTGGGCCCCAGGGGAGGTTCTTTTCAGAGTGATGAAGGGAGAGGTTGATGGAGAGAGAGGGGGGAAAGAGAGGGGGCAAGAAAGGAAAGAGAAAAGAAGGAAGGGAAGGAGAAGTGATTAAGACATCGAAGCACTCCCTCGCATACTCTGGTTACAGAGTTTGGCCTGTGTCACAGGCGGTAGAGACACAAAAGACAGCGTGTGAAAAGCAGGTTCCCTGAGAGTCAGCTTCTTGCTCCCCCTAGGAAGGTAAGGAAACAACCACAAAAAGATGTGTAAGCCACCACTGGCACCTGCTAGTGGCCATTAACAAACAACCATGTACTGCTAATCTGTGATCATAAAAGGGCCATCTGCTAATGCTCAGAGGTCATTAAGATGCCAGCCGTGTTTATCCTGCTCTCATTGGTCGGGCCAAGTATTCCTAAGAAGAGAGGAGCTTAAATGGCTATTGTGGTGGTGCCTGTTAAGCCTTCTCCAGCTAGGGGCCTGTCAGTGTTTCCATTACCCCTACCCTCAATGGTTTAAAACGCAGCCATAAAAATAGCAGGTTAACTGTGGGTGCCTGCATGTGTTCACAGACATGTAGGATGTTCTTTTACCTAGAGGGAACATTTGAAGTGTGCCGGTTTGACTCTATTCGTGGTCAACGGTAGCTATTTCTCAGTAAGGAACAGTCATCTCTTCGAGTGAGACCTTCTGGTACTGAATGTGACCAACAGATAGATGTTGATAATAGCCTGTCCATAGCCCTTAAAATCTGTTTTGTTTTTGTTTTTTTTTTTTTCTGGAACAGTAAACATTTGTCTGAAGATGTATCATCCTCTCAAATTGAGGGGGTCTTGGCTTGTCCATACTGTTGAGAAAGTTGAGAGAGGTGACCAAAGACTACATCACTGTGCTGGGCATTTTCTCCAGAGAAGAATTCCATGAGCTTGAGCTGGTTTCCTGTTCGTATTCGGCTCTGCTTCTCAAGAGTTTTAACACAGAGCTTACCCAATTTATCTTGTTTCGTTAACCTTTTCAAATAGATTTGTACATGCGGTTTTCTCTAAAGAGATAGTAGAAATGGTTTCTTTCTTTCATTTATTTTACCCCTTCCGTGTGGGTTAAATTCTTCCTCTCAAGAAGCTGAGATATCAAAGGTCTTGCTAACATTATAGCAGTTGGTTAGAACTAACATCATTACATTTGAACACACACCCAGGACGTTATAGCAGTGGCTTAGAACTAAAGGGTCCCATTACCACAGTTGAATACTGTTAGTGGAAACTACTCATTCATTTCCTAGTCACCCCGAATAATAACACAGAAACTATGTTAATTACAATACTGTTTGGCCAATAGCTTAGGCGTATTTCTAACTAACTCTTACATCTTAAGTTAACCCATTTCTATTAACCTGTGTATTGGCACGAGACTTTGGCTTATTGGTAAGGGTCTAATGGGCATTTTTCTTTTTCAGTGGCTACACAGCATCTCTCTGACACCACCTACTCTCCCTCTATATCTCTTCCAGCTTGGCTAGATTTTGCCCTGCTATAGGCTGAAGCAGCTTCTTTATTAACTAATGATAACAAAGCATGTTCATAGGATACAGAGGGGAATCCGCATCAGAACACATAGTTAGGAGTTTGAGGGATCTGTTTAGAATGTCCTCCTTTTGGATCCTTTTCAGAAAGAAAGACAGACAAGCAAACAACCTAGCTGACAAGAAAGGTTCCAAATGTTACACTATTCTCAAGTTCCTCCCTTGCCTACCTTGGCAACTGGCAAGGAACACATGTCACATCAGTAGGTACCCGAGAGACTCTGCCACGAAGTGGGAAAAGTTGAGTCCCCTTAAAATATGACTATTAGTCTGTATGTGTGTCTGTGTGTTTTGGGATAAAACAAGGGGGTCAGGAAGGTCGTCAAGATTATAAAAACTCAGACCTATGAACTTAGGCATGACTTCCACAACTCCACTTTAGAGCCCCCAGAGTTCTTAGTCACGGAGGCCGGTCGTGCCCTCTGAGTATTTTTCTCCTTCAGTTTTGATAACACCATCACTTCCCATTGCCTCCTTGCCTTTCATTCTGCCAATTAACTAAGTAGTCAGAGCCTGGCTTTGAAAAGTTCTGAGTAGTTAGCAAGCTCCTTTATTCTTCCCTGAACCAAGTCAAAGTGTCCTCTGGAGGCCTCTGAATGACGGGTCTGTCCCTTGTCCCCTCCCTGTCTGCCTTTTAGTGGAGGCCTGGGCTTAATTTTCCCCTTTCAACCAGTTGTAAGGGGGAGGGTGGGCCGCTGTAAGGGGGGAGGGCGGCCGTTGTGGGGGGTGGTGGTGACCGCAGGTGGCTGAAGAAAGGGGTCTTGTTCTCCTGACGCTAAATGCCCGCTTAGCACAGCCTTCCCTGTGAAATCCGGCTTCTGTCATTTCGTGGTTAATTGCTTTATTATTCTCAGGTCCAGATCGGACCTGATTTAGTAGTTCTATCAGGAGCCATGACTCTGGCTGGCACGGGGCCAGGCTCCATACCATCTTTTGATCTGGGGCTTTATAATCACACCCCAGTTTAGGT
The DNA here is from genome assembly GCF_014885135.2 of Alexandromys fortis. Classification (NCBI taxonomy): domain Eukaryota; kingdom Metazoa; phylum Chordata; class Mammalia; order Rodentia; family Cricetidae; genus Alexandromys; species Alexandromys fortis. The sequence continues at coordinate 3,301,727 of NW_026068076.1, read as the reverse complement.
TATAGTAGGATGTATGGTGTGACACTGGGCTTTCTGCTTAGAAGCATGCGGTGGATAGACTGATTTTAATACTCACAAAGGCAGGAGACAGATGCAGTCGGGTGTGAGCTCTGCCTCAGTTTCCCTTTGTGGTCTGAGGTTTTATGGGTTTAATGGGCCTTTTGCCCTCTCTCCGTCTATATAGACTTGGCCCTTTAATGGGGTTTCTCCAGCCTTCTCAAAGGGGTCCCAAGTCAGGCTGAGCTCTCCTAGATCACCAGAGCTCTTCTGCATCCTCGGGCTGTCCTTAGTGGGAAACCAGAAAGTAGGTGGTTATCCTGGCCTCCTTAATTGCAAGCAGTTGTAAGCGGCCGCATTCCTGGTTCTTGGACGCAGAACCGGCAACCACAGGCACTGAGGTTAGTGGGCTCCCGAGTAAGAGCCGGAACAGGGATGGCCTGGCTTTTTTTAATAGGCAGGGCTGTAAAACATCGACCAGGTCCAAGTCACAGATGCTCCACATTGTTCTTTCAAGCCCGATTCCAAGGCTTCTCTTGTAACTATTTTTAACCTTATTAAAAAAGGAGTGAAATGCTTCAGTTTCATGAGCCCATGCTAGAGAGGCCTGCAGTCAATTTCTCTGGTTTATAATTCCACCTTTGATTCAGATGGACAGCGGGCTTGTGAACATACGTCAAGGAAAATCTGCTCCAGATCTGCTCGTGGGAACCTCTCTCAGTGAGGGGGTGTGCTGGAGACCCGCGCCAGGTCCCCCCACCGGAGCACAGGGGAGGCAAGGCTCTACCCTTGGATTTCCAGGCAGCTCAATCTTCAATTCAATCTTGCAAAGACAGAATTGGTGGCATTTGTGTAATAGAAACTCAGACAAAAGTCAGAAGAAGCACGGACCCAGGCAGGTGATGTCTGATAGCTGGAGCTCCACGTGACTGGTTTTCTGAGTACAAGGTCAAGAGCTGGTGGAAACCAAGTGCCGACTGTAGGCAAGGAAGAACTGGGGTTGGTGTTACAGAACTGAGGGTGTGATCTCTCTCTCTCTCTCTCCCACCCCCTCCCTTACTCTCTATACATGGTAGCTTCTCTGCCCTTAGCAGCAGGGGCAAAACTCTTTTTTAATATTTCATCCAACCTTTTCACTTTGGCAAATCTCTTCTTTCTTTTGAAAGAAGAGTTTTTGGGGGCACCGGGGTCCCTTTTCTGTTTGGAGGTTGGACAGGAGTAGGCTTTTGCTTGCTAAACCAGTGTGTGTCTGTCCTGTACGCAGAACGGTGAACTGAGCTTGGATAGGTGGTCAGCAAGGAGCCCAGGCGTGAACTGATGTGACAGCAGATGGCTCTGGCTCATATTTTTAGCAGTCCTTGTGATGCCTGGAATGAGCATGTGCTGGGATTTAATGAGGGCTGGCAAGGACAAGATGGGGAGGAAAAAAATTTCTGTCCTCCAGACGTTTGTCATTTTATTAGAAACTCCACACCCAGTTATCATGGCGTTGTGCGGACAGGTTGGAGTTGAGAGGCTCTTGTGGATTGGGGCAGATTAGGAGAGGTTGTTGGGGGTAGCCTGATAAAGGCTCATACAGACTGGAGTGGGTGTCTGGTGATGGGGAGGGAGGGCCTTAGGGATTGAACCTGGGCATGTGTCCCTCGAAGGTCTTAGGGATTGAACCTGGGCACGTATTCCTTCCCCGAGCTGCACCTCAGCTCCACATTTGGTACTTGGACTGCTGGTGGTTAGTCACTTCTTCTCACAGCTGGCAACAACATCCCTTCTTCATGGAGTAGACTCCATGTTGTATGCTTGATACAGCTGGAGTCACTTCACTGTAATGGTTAAGTGTGGGATAGAGGCCTAGCCAATAAGTTTTACACTACTTTGGCCATGCTGATTGGCTCATGGTTGGGCACCTGACACAATCGCGTCAGTCATAATCCTGTTATGGTTGCCCAGAACTAAGATGGCTACCAAGTGGCTGCTGCATGGCCAGCATGGCCAGTGTGGGTATTCTGAGCACAGAGATGACCCACATCTTGGGTAGGTCAAAGCAGAAGTAGTTTCGCCTCTCAGAGCGGTATGCAATCCAAAATTAGGAGCTACTTATTGACTAAAATTTTCATTTAATTTTTTTGGATCACATGTGAGAATATAATTATTAAAAAGTAAAACTTTTGAAAGGGGAGCTATGGCATGTGAAAGTTTGTTGAAAAACAATTTATTTTTAGGTTCAGAAACTCTGTCCAAGATGTATATAATTTACATAGGGATAATTGCCATTTGATAGTGGAGAAACATGACAAAGGTCAACAAAGCTCCTTCCAGGAGTTGCAGGATGGATCTAAATCACATGACTTCTGATATTATCAGTATATTTGTGATATTTTTGGAAAAGCTAGAATAAGAAAGAAACAGACAAGCCCTAATCGAGAGACGTGGCCTGTGCTCTTCACACATATCAAACTGGTAAAAGACCAAAAAAAAAAAAAAGATTGAGGAATTGTTTAAATACAGTGTTTGATCCAAGACTGAAAACTAAATTAGAATGGGAAAAACTTTAATAACACAACTAGAAAAGTTTAACTATGGTCTTTATCTGATGACTGAGGTGTGTGTGTGTGTTCATGCATGCGGCTCACATGCACACACACCTACGTGAATGCTGCTGTACGTGTGTCATGGCTTGCATGTGGAGGTCAGAGAGCAACACTGAGCGTCAGTTCTTGCCTTCCATGCAGGTTGAAACAACGAGTCTGTGTTAGTTTTCCATTGTGTATACCAGGTTAGCAGGCCTGCGAGCCTTTAGCTTTTTAAATCTCTCTCTCCACTTTCCAACTCCCAGCAGGAGAGTCGCCTACAGTACTGCATTCGGCTGCTCACAGAGGTCTGGGAAGTCAAACTCAGGTCCTTACATTTCCACAACCCATGCTTTTACCCATGAGCCATCACTCTAGCCCAAGTATGGTCTTTAAAGAAAATAATAATAGTGTTGTTTCAGTGCAAATTTCTTGACTTTGGTACTGGTACAATAGTTATAAGATATGAATACTTAGAAATCTGGGTGAAGCTATCTATGAATACATTATATCATTTGGATCATTTTGAAATTATTACAGAATTTTAAAAAAAGTATCCATGTACCTAAGCATGTTCTAATGTAGGGATTGTCTGAACGCTTCTGAAATGAGATTGGCAGCATTAAATGTGTTTGTGTGTCCCTCGCCTAGGGATTGGTGGCGCTGGGTACATCTGCAAGGGTCTCCCTGCGCTTGTCTCTGTCTGATCTCTCCTCCCTGTCTCTACAGCTCCAGCAATGAGCACCTGTGTCAGAATCATCCCAACTCTCGTAAAATCAGGTCACTACTAGGCCAGTGACTGGCTAGCTGGAGCAGCTGAAACCCTCTCCGTGGCTTTGCTAACTACTTTACCCGAGATTCTATCGCTGTGCTTTCATGTGCGGATGTTGCCTCTCAATCTCAGAGAAGTAGGAGGAAAAATAACAGGCTTAAAAATATGCTAAGTATCCAAGGATCATTTCCATATTGTCAATACATGTGTATAGCAGAGGAAGAGTCAGAGAACATGAGCGGTTACCGAGTGTGCGAGATGAGGACATAGAGTGTTTTAGAAACTCCAAGGCAGAGAGGGCATCTGCAGTGTGGAGTGGTTGCTAGGCATGTGGCCTTGCCACGATCCCACGGTGGTTAGTATTTTGCATTGTGAAGCACACAGTATGCAAGATGATGGAGAGTAGGCCTAACACCCCCACCGCCCCTGGCAGAAAGATTGGCTGCGTGTCAAAATGTAAGAGGACCAGTGCAACGAGAATAAGAAAAGTAATTTTGCAAATTAACAGACAAATATAAGACATGTAATCGAGTCATGAATCCAAGCAGGGTTTGAAGAACTTTACTAAAGAAGTCGGCTGGAGACAAGTCAGTGGAACATCGTGGAACCGGACTTGTCAATTAGCAGCAGGGGTACATTGCCTACCTAAACCTGATTTGATGTCTTTGTTAGCATTGGATCCGAGACTCGGTCATTTTTCTTTTTTAATGTTGCACATATACTTGCAGTCCCTGGAAGATGGGCTCCTCCGTAAGAGTGAATTGAAGGCGATGATCTCACAAGGAATGTTGTGAGGGCTAACAAATACAATTTGTAATGTGCACCGCAAATATAAAGTCCCATAAAAATGCTAATGAATGGTAATGTCTGTCCAGTCATTAGCAGGCTGGCGCAACAGGCCGAGGAGAATAGAAAAAGAGTCTGCCTTTTGAACACGCTGAGTGCTATCCTATTCATCCGGCCTTACACATGCCACCGTGGGAGTCTCTGGCCCAGCTCTCATTATTCACCCAAACAACTTCCTTTCCAGTCTGTCTGGATCTGCGCGAGGCTTTCTGTTTGAAGAAAGATTCCTTGAAAGCTTGTGGTGCCGTCCACAAGCAGCAACCAAACTTTGGCATGAAAAATTCATTCCTGGAATGAAAAAGGAAATACAATGGGAATCTATCATTATAGATGCTTTGAAGAGAGAGGGGAGAAAAGATACGGGCTTTGTTTTGCATTTTGGTAGGGAATGATGTATGGCTACAAAGCAAAACAGTTTTATTAAACAGATCTTCTCACCCTGAATGCAAAATACGAATTGTATGCTCTTATCATCCAGTCACTCTGGGATGAAAGTTAAAAATGCCGATACGGGGTGACTAGCCCTTGGTGCTATATCTCATAGCTGATGTATTTGTCTAATACTCTGTGTTTTTGAAGGCCCATTACTCAGGACCTGTATGCAGGGCTGTTCATTTTAATCCTTTCTGAGTACCAAAAAACAAGAGTGCTAGGAAGAGTTTGCAGATAAGATTAAATCCCCTGCTTCTTGTGTGGGTGGGTAGTGGGGCCTGAACCAGATAGTAGAAGAAATTGAGTTCTCATCACACCCAGGACAGAGTTCTGGCCCCTTAGCCAAGAGTTTTGTTCAGGGAGACTGCTGAAAAGGAGAGAATCCATGTTGATCAGATTAAGTCTTTCCTCTGGGGGCGTGAAGAGCTGTAGTAGCCAACTGAGGAGTCAGGTACACATAATCTTGTGTCCTGGGACTTCAACTACCCTCACTTTGCAATAGAGTGATATACAGTTTTCTTATATTTATTCTTTTCTAATAAAAGGAACTTCTTCCTATGCAAATAGCATATTAAAATCAATCAGGAGGTTTAGGTCTCGTGGGCTGTTCCGTACTATGGACACTGAGGAGAATTTGGGAGTGGCTACTCAATGGTTCTGTTGGGTCCTGTGAACGGTTTCAAGGAAAGCTAAATAAAGGACCAAGATTAAGGTGTCTAACGGCTGGGGCCTGCTCAGTTGTTTGAAGGTCTACAGCAGTTATAGCAATGTTCTCTCTCTTTCCCCCATTTAGTTCGTTCTAAGAAGGAGTTCTAGATAATATGGCGCCCACAATACTCAGCTTTAGAAACATTAATAGCTTAGCTGCTTATATTGCCACTTTAGAAACAGCGATAAAATGCCAACTGCAGTGAACCAGGAGAAGATCCAAAGGAGAATTTCAAAGTAAGTTTTGGGTTGATAATCTCCTTGGTGAACTGGGGTCTGAACAGAAGGGAGAGAACCCTGCACAAAGACTAACCCTTGTTCCGGGCTATTTTACTGTGCTTGGAAAAGGATTCTTTACCAACTCAGCCATAATCAACTGACCCCCGTGTTAAATGTGAGGCGGATGAAGTAGGCACTGTTTGGGGTCAGAGAAAATGAAAATCAAGGTGCACAGAGGGAGCGGAAGAGACAACCACATGACCATAGGTGATGTGAGGGAAGAGAGAGAACGGGGTAACTAGCATTGTGTGCCTCCTCGTTCCACGCTGGGTATTGATCTTGTTCTGTGTTCCCTAGTACACACACGGCTGCGAATGAGGATATCGAGTGAAGAAAAATAGTTAATAAATCCACTTCCTTTGCCATAGCTGCTAATGGAAATCCATGGGCAGTTTAAGTGCTGATCAAGTAAAAAGACCACACAGGGAATAGAGGGCAGGGTAGAGAGAGGCAGATGACGGTGAGTCTGCAGCTAAAGCACTCGGAAGAATCCCTCGATTGTCTGCAACTCTTAGGATTTCCAAGGTCTAACCTAATGCCGTGTAGAGCAGGGCAGCACCAGGATCTACTCGTGGTTGATCAGGGACTGTCATCTCTAATAAACAGTTTACTGGCACGCATCTATGCTCAATCATAGCCATGCATTGGTGTCTACCTCTACGCTACCACACAGTGGTACAGTTTGCAGAGTTGAAAGTACTTGCTGTCTGCCTTCTTAAATGTTCTGAGCAAACATGAACTTGACTGACTAAATATACTGAAGCTGTGTGACAGAAATACATTTTTAAAAATATTTTATTTATTTACAGTATATGCACCATTTAAAATTCTTTTTTTCCCCTACCTACCTCAAAGCTGTCTGAGCACCAGTGGGTTACAAAGAGAGTGGGACGTAGGTGCATGGAAGAAGGCAGTTCCTTTTGGGTGGATCAGGAAGTATGAGTCAGTTAAAGCTTCACGTTTGCATGAGATGACTATCCCCTGTGATACAAGAGTCCACGAGTGTCATTATTTGTACTTTGTGGAGGGTATCATTTCATTTCCCCATCATCTGAGGGCTGTCTAAGCGGCTTACGATAGGACCAAACTCACCTAAGCCAACTTGAGTTGTACCTGTTGAAAACTCCCAATATGGAAAATCCATTCCAGCAGGAGAGGTAGCTCTCTTTGAAATGTTTTGACTTAATTTTGAGATGAAGTATGGATAAAGCTGAAACACAGCTATTTCTACACCAAACTTCCTATAAAATATTTGGTGGCCGGCATGCAGTGAGTTTGCAGCCTAACGCTGTTTGTCAAGCGAGCCTTGCTGTTTTGTTGCTTCCAGTCAGATTTGCCCTCGGGGTGTCAGGTGTCTTGAGCCCTGTAAAATCTAACCAGGCTCTTTACCACTTTCCACACTATTTATCATCCAATCTGGTCAAGAGAGGAAAACAAAACAAACACCACAGGGAGAAGAAGAAAAAATAAAAGCAAACCAAACCCAACCCAACCCAACAAGCTTTGCCACCAGGCCTACCCGAGTTCACATCCTGGATCAGCAGCTGAGGGGTGATGGATCAACAACGGTTCATCCCTAAAGAGCTCCGTTTCTGCATTTGTGAGAAGAGAGCGACTCAAATCTTAGAGCTGTTTTGAAGATTAAATGGGAAGATGCTTGCGAAGGAGGTGGCAGATAATAGGCCTTCAATGAATGATAATAAGAAGAATTACTTGCGAAGATGGAGCACTTGTGTTTTGAATGACAGTAATTGCTTGTACCAATTAAGTGACACCTTTTGTATCTTGCCCTACATTTTGGTTTATCTTTTCATATACATATTTCCTTTACCTAATTGAATTCTGGGCTTTTAAAGAGTAGAAAAACATCTTCGTGTATCTGGTTCGCATGCCTTGTAAATCATAGGTACTTAATAAGCATCTGGGTTGATGCTGAGATTTGATGTATTGGGGAGCTGTGGAGGGAAATGAGAAGGAAGAGGTTGTGTTTTGTAGGCTCAGTAGATTACCTCCCTGTCACTGGAGACTGTTGAACAGAGGTGGCGTGAGCTCTGCTTTGTCTTGGTGTCCACGTGTTTTCAGAGATTGGGCCGAGGTAGCGCTGATGTGTAGAATCCTGCTCCCCAGCTTGGAGGCTGTCCTCTTTTCCCACTCAAATCACCAAAAAAAAAAAAAAAAAACCTGACTTGCAAATAAAACTGTATCTATATTTCACATACTTCATATACAAAAATATTCTCTTTATGCATGTAGGTGTATATTATTTGACAAAGCTATGCAATGTGTAACCTTCTAATAATTAAGACAGATTATTCCCATCACTCCAAAAAGTGCCCTCATCTCTCTTGGTAATCAGTTTCCTTTCTCCTCCTCCCGGCCTCATGGAAGCCTAGTTGATCTGTTTACCAACTGCAGAATCTTCCCTCTTCGAGAATGCCATATGGATGGAATCATGTAGCATTTGTCCTTCTGAGTCTGGCTCATTTTTCATAATGAGGTGCTTTGGGCTTTCATCTATGTATTTTTTTCCACATAGGCCATTCTCTTTTATTTCTGAGGAGGATGGTCTCATAGGAGTGTTGATGCTTGTCCAATGGTTGCTCAAGTTTAGTGATGAGAAAGGAAAATGCTTTAGATACTGAACACAAGTTTGTGTGTGTTCATGTACAAAGGTATACAGGTGTGAAATTTCTTTTGTATAGGTGCTGGGTCACACAGCAAGCTCAACTTTATGAGAGATGGTCAAGTTCTGTTCCCAAGAGATTTACCATTTTGTTTTCCCACTAGAATTTAGTGAGATCCTCAGTTATCACATAGTTTGTAAGCATTCTATGTTGCCTGTTTTAATTTGACCAGTTCTAAAATGCATAAATTGACGTTTATTGGTATTAATATTTTTTACTCAGTAAGTAATAATGTTTAATGATTTTTTTTGCATGTTGCTTTTGCATCTATATATTTTTGTTTGTTAGTGTGCCTTTACTACCTAACTTTAGGGCAGAAGAAGAGAGAGTACTGTTTGTATTTGCATATATTATTCTTTTTTAATTTATTTTTATTTTATATGCATTGTTGTTTTTGCCTGTGTGAGGGTATCAGATCTTTGAGTTACAGACAGTTGTGAGAGACTGTGTAGGTGCTGGGAATTGAACCTGGGTCCTCTGGAAGAGCAGTCGGTGCTCTTAATCACTGAGCCATCTCTCCATCCCTGAATATGTCATTCTTTTTTTTATTAAATTTTATGATTTATTTATCTTTTTATTTTTATGTGCATTGGTGTGAAGGTGTCAGATCCCCTGGAACTGGATTTTCTGACAGTTGTGAGCTGCCATGTGGGTGCTGGGAATTGAACCTGGGTCCTCCGGAAGAGCAGTCAATGCTCTTAACTGCTGAGCCATCTCTCCAGCCCCGCATATGTCATTCTTAATTGTGCCATAGTTTTGCGAGTCACAGTGATTCAACTAGCCTCCCATCATACTGAAGAGTATTTTTAGTTTCTCATGTCTATTACCTAAAATCCAAGTGTGGCTCCATAACAAGAAGGTTTTCTGTCTGCATGGCGGGATTGGTCTGTGTGATGTAGATCTCCTCTATGCATCCTCGAGTTCCTCTCTGCCATCAGCTCCTTGCTCACCCCTTCTCAGCTGACTCCCTTCCTGGAAGTCCATATGGGGCAAGCTTCTCCCCTAGGCCTTTGAACTTGGGCTGCCGTTAGTTGAGAAGTTTTTTTTAGACACATACCTGGCTCTTCACTCCATTTAGGCCTCTGACCAAGTGTCTCCTTACTTGATAGATCTTCACAGGCCAGTCTGTGTAAACCACACCTCCTCCTTCCTTCAGTAACACCCATTGGAGTATTTATCTCTATAGGCACAGTACAGTTCACTTATGTTTATTCGCTATTTCTTCCCACTGAAATGTACGTTCCATAAATACAGGAGTTTGACCTGTTTATTTCTCAGCCAGAAACTGTGGAGTGGGAAAGACTCCCAGATATAGAAGACACTCAGTGGTGAATTTGAGGGTAAAATGACTGAGTCCTAAAGCAAAAGGTAAGTGAGAGAGATGCTGAAAAGACGTCTGAGTATCTAGGCAGGCCCACTCTCAGTGTTTAAACATTTATTGAGCCACCTCACTTTTGACCCTAAACCAACTCTCCTTGGCCAAAGTCTGGATAACATTTGCATGCGATTCTTTAAAACCTAGTCCTAAAATGGCAGCTCACACAACAGTAGCACTTGATATATTTTGAGAGTCACCGCACATGCACACCCCCCCACACACACATGCACGCATGCACACACACACAGTCTGTTGTGTTAGATGGGACAAAACTCAACAGACTTGGTGAATCTAAGGAATTGAATGCCCAGACCGGGTTACAGACTGTGGGTGAGCTCAGACCCTTCTCCTAGGGATTCATGCTCTTTGTTTTTGCGCTAGGCTTTGATTTTTTTTTTCTTGCCCAAACTTTCTTGGGTTGCACACACATACAAGATTTCTCTTGCCTGTTCTGTATGTTTGGTCCCTCTTGGTTAGCAGGGAAGGGTGGCTTTCCATCATGTTATGGTTGGGCTATCCTGAACTAAAAGTTTCCAGAGCTAAGAACTTCCAGAAGCTATTCTTTGGTAGATCATAAGAACATTTCTGGTTCTCAATATTTTTGGTCATCCCTTAGCATTTCTGCTCATAAACAGTTTTTGATCCTAGTTCAAATATGGAGACCCTTCTGAATGTGTGAATGGTCACCTTACTGTATACTGGCTCTAGTTATGGTAGTGGTGCTAGTGGCAGGGGTTGTGAAACAGTTATATGACCAGCTGTTTGATCGAATCAAATATTCAGTAATTAATGATTGTTGTTGAAATCAAGAATACTTTATGGTTACTCACCCCCCCCACCCAAAAAGTGGAAAATACTTTCTATAAATATATTATTTCTCTTCTTTGATAAAGACATTCTAATTTTTCTAATGTATTTTCAGCTCAAAAAGTATTGGAAAAAAGATGGCAATCTACCCTACATTAATAAAATGCAAAATATATTTGGGCCTTTTTATTGTAAAGATTTCACAAATGGGCATGAGCGTTATGGGACACAAGGGGCCACTGTTTGTAGCGTCTCCCTTGGGCAGAATTCCTTGATGAAATGTTGAGTCTGGTTTTCAGGAACCTTCTAATCTGAGCATGCTTCAGAGCTGATCTTTGCCTCGTCAGTGATCTTAAACAAAAATATAAAAATCTTCCCACATCCTGACGTGATCACACCAAGAAATCCTGGCAGAGGAGCTTCTGGAGGGTAATGGAACTCTCACTGTCGCAGCCTTCTGGCAAGATCATGTCAGAATTAGTCGGATAACATAGATATTTCTACCTCCATACTGGATGCTGTCGCTGCTTTAATTAAATGTTATATGAGTACGTTTCAAAAGGACCCAAACAGGGCGAACTCTGTTTTGGAACTGCTACTTCTACATTTAAAATGTATTTGAAATGTAATTAAAAAAAAAAAAAACAGATAATGGGAAGGGGGAAAAAAACCTAAAATAACTTGAAACAAGCAGAATCTAGTAGCTCATCATTACACTAATATATCAAACAATGTGATCTTAACATAATTATCCCCTTTGAGAGTTGAGAAAACTAAGCACAACCTTCAATTTACAGCTGTTTGGTGCTGGGAACCTGAATTATTATTTAAGAAGAAGGGGGGAAAAGTTTATTTATTGTGACCTCCACTCCGTTTTTATTCATCGTGAAGAATCTGTATATTCACAAATGAGGCCATTCATCCTGGGGCCCGCGGCATTCTTCAGCTGTCCAGGCCTACATCAACCGCACTTCTCCCGCTTTTGTGCGCGTCTTGAAGCCTCTTCATCCGGATTGTTCATCATCTTGATGGTCTAGTTTTATCTTGCCTTTGTGCAGCTGCATTCCGCTTATCCAGTGTGCTGAGGGAGCCGAGGCGAAGAAAGGAAGGAGCGAGCGAGTAGGAGAGAGGGAGCCGAGGGAGCTGCGAAACAGGAGAAAAGGCAGTGGCCGGTGCACATATGAGGATAATTCGTAGTTTCTCAATAATAATAATAAAAAAAGGAGGACAGGCTAATTACTGGCTTAACTAGGGCAGCCTGTGGATCTTCATGTCAAAAGGACTGCTGTAATTATTTGCCATCAAAGCACATTCATATTGTGGCACAAAAGAAGGGCCTTTTGCAAATGGATCCTGCTAATAAACAGGGCTGAGAGGAGCATTATGTGTCTCCCTGGTTGCAGGCACATTAACACAGTGACATGGAGCATAACTCCGGGCCTCGGGAAAAAAAAAAAAAAACCAGAATGATAATTATCCCCCNCCCCCCCCCCCCCCCCCCCCCCGCCTTTCCCTTTGTGTTGGACGAGGAAGCTGAACATGACCCATTGGAAGGCCCAAGGCAGGCTATTAGTGACCCCTGAGCCCTGACAAGGTGCCTCTGTTCTTTTAAAAGCTGCCTCTTGATGTCAGGAGGGCCACACGGACCAGCAGGCTCGGCTCCAAATGGTCCAGCACACACTTCAACCCTAAAGACACCTGGAAGGTCATGACCAACTTAATGCAAATGAAGACAGCCAGGGGAAGCTCTGAGGAATTCTGAGGCTGCAGCTGCTCACCCTTCCGGCTCCTTTGTCCACGCTGGTTTCAGATGCGCTCACGGATGTTCTGAAAACTAAAGTCAGGAACAAAGACGGCCTCCCGTGTTTTCTTGTGGTAAATAAATAAAGTCTTCGGGAAATATTTGCCTGTCAGAGGATAATTTAGGGGAGAAAAGCCATGGGACAATAATATGTAAGAAATGCAGGCGAAGGGTGACAAAGGTGGATGCAAATACAGCCCCTTACATTAGCCCTTCTTTTAGCAGATGTAAACACACCGGTTCCCCACAGGTAGCAGGTCACTGCAGGCCAGGGGCCTGGAGTTTCGTGAATGGCGCTGAATGCTTTTCTTGCTTCTTGCTGGGCAGTTGGTGTGAGGCTCCTCAGTGGTGCAAACTCAAGCAGACAAGCCAACGTCCAGATGATGTCACCTGTGAGCTTCAGCCTGCCCAGCTTTGGCGAGTCCTCTCCGGAGACTCCAGCCTTGTTCTCCTTCCAGGAAGAGTGGCACATGGCAGAAAAGGCCAGTGGTCAGATTGCAAAGGGCAACTTATCGCCTTTTTTCCACCCTTCCTCCTCTCCTTTCGAGCTGTGGTGGTTCTGTGAGAGGTATCTTCTGATGCCCAGTGGGCATCCCACAGCCCAGATGATGTGGGCAGGATTCTATTCTACACGCACCAGAAGCGAGCCCAATCCCTGTAACTCTTATTTTACCCAGCAGAGAAATTAAGAGTAAAAATTTGCATTGCAAAAGAATCCCTACTTCACACAAGCCAGCGTCCCTGAGCATTTAAATATTTAATTATTTCAAAGGCTGGAGGTAGATAAACTTCAAGTTAAAATGTTATGAGCCATTTCTAATGGTAGATCTACCAAGAATGACTTGGAAGCATTAAAAGACTGTGTGTCTGGAAAAACAAATGAAGAGGTTTTAGGATTTGACTCAAAGCAGTTTAGGAATGTGCCCTCTGTCTAGCCTAGGGATGCATGCCTTCTCAGACTAATCTAGAAAGGCAATCAATCAGTCAGTCAGTCAGTCAGTCAGTCAGTCAGTCAGTCAGTCAGTCAATCGACCAGTCTGGCTCTTTCATTTGCCTGTCTGCCTTTCTTTTTTATTTTCGTATTTTTTTTCTTTCTTTTTTATTGATTTTATTGAGCTCTACACTTTTCTCTATTCCCCTCCCCTTCAATCCTCTTCCATGGTTCCCATGCTCCCAATTTTCTCAGGAGATCTTGTCTTTTTCTACTTCACATGTAGATTAGATCCATCTATGTCTCTCTTAGGGTCCTCGTTATTGTCTAGGTTCTCTGGGATTATGAATTGTAGGCTAGTTTTCTTTGCTTTATGTCTAAAAGTCACTTATGAGTGAGTGTATATGATATCTGTCTTTCTGGTTCTGGATTACCTCACTCAATATGATGTTTTCTAGATCCATCCATTTGCCTGCAAATTTCAAGATGTCATTTTTTTTTCTGCTGTGTAGTACTCTATTGTGTAAATGTACCACATTTTCTTTATCCATTCTTTGATCGAGGGGCATTTGGGTTTTATAACCTTAAGGAATTGAAATATGGACACATTAATTATAGATCATAGGTTTTTCAAACAATTACAAATAATAAAGGAAAAAAAGTCGAGTTTCATTATTTCTTATTTAATCTCTATATTTCATTAAGAACTTTAGAAGCCTGTGTCCTATTGCTCACTAGGCCCATCCATATGTGTGTCTAACAGACATCTCAAGCTCCACGCATTTCTCCTTTACTTTATTCCATGTCTCCTAACGTCTGTCCTTGGTAACTGCAGCTTTTCTATTGTAAGGCCAGAAGGCTGTCGTCATTCTTGTTCCGGCTCTAACTGCTATCACCTCAGATCTGCTAGGAGTGAGTTGGCACTGTCTTCAAAGTACCTTTGGAATCTGAGGACAACTCAGCCCCTGGATACCTTGGTGTGAGTCCCCGTCCACTCCCCACTGCATTGCTCTGACAGCCTCTACACAGCAGTCCTGGACCTATGATCTACTTCTAATTCAGCATCCAGTTTAGTTCTTCTACACTGCATGTGGCCACCTAGGAAATCGTGTCAATGACTCAAGAGGGTCTCAGATTAGATCTTCTCCTCTTCCAGAACAGCATCATCTATTCCTCCCACAAGGCTCCCCGATTTTTACCTACACACAGAGAGTATTTTCTTCTTGGCATTTTCACCTCCCTCCCCACCAAGTCACACCTCAAAACTTCCTTCCTCAATGATTTCTATTCTTTAGCTACCTGACTTCACACTGAAGACTAACCACACTGTGTGCTTGCACCTCCCTTGCTTTGTTCTGTTGTTGAATTCTTCAATAAAGTTTATTGATGATAATATATAAGATACATTTTATTAATTGTTATTTGAATATTTTTCCTTATAAGCTCTAAGAGGGTTAGGGGAATGTTTTTGCCTATTGTGTTCCGTGTACTGACTTATTTCCATGTACCTATAATAGTGTCTAAAATATTATAATTTCTCAATAGATACTTATGGCTTGAATATTGAATAAATCAATTTCAACATTGAAGGAAATGGATATCAGTAATAGTGATTTGTTTTAAACATAGGGGATGGAGAAATGACTCTGGTATTAAAAGCATTGGTTGTTCTTTCAGAGGACAGATATTTAGTTCCTGGCATCTACACGGCAGCTTACAACCATCTTTAACTTAAGTTGCAAGAGTGCTGACACCTTCTTCTGGCTTCAGCAGAGGTCTGGCACATACCTACAGGCAAACATTCATACCAATAATAGAAAAATAAACAAGTCATTTTTAAGATAGGAAAATCATAAAAGCTTCACAGCTTGGCTTCGTGAAGCTAACTAGGAGAAAGAGATCACTAACTAACACAAGGGCTGCTATGTGTGGCGTTCTTCTATTCATGATGGCCACAGACACGTGACCTCCTGTCTCACCCTCACCCTACCGTTTAGCGTAGGAAACAGCCTAATACAATAAGGGGGTTTCTTTTGTTTGCTTCCCGCACGTCTGAGAATGCAGTTTGTTTTGTAAATGTGTCCCCTCAGTTTCTTTAGTTGATGCCTTGAGTTATGGTGGAATCCTCACAGCCGAAGTAGCTGCTTTCAGTTCATCTTCTCTTCCCAATGCTGAAGAATGGAACGCTGTGGCTAGAGACACAAGTTGGAAAACAACACACCTCAACAAATACACCTCTGTTGCCAGTTTCAAACAGAGGCCTTCCAAATAACATCTATGCTACCCCAAAGCTTGCTAGTTGAGCCTATCCCAATGTTAAGAAGCACTAGAGTTGCCAGGTACTTGTTTTTTTGTTCATTTGTTTTGTTTTGTGTTGGATGCATGTGTGTGGGAATGTGTGGTTTCTTATGCATGGGCATAGAAGCTAGAGGAGGAAGTTGGGTCTTCTTTAATTCATCTCTACCTTATTCCCACGAGATAGTCTCTCATTGAGTATGAAGCTGCCTATTTTCTTGACAAGCCTGGTAACCAGCAAGCTCCAGAGATCCTCCTATCCTTCTGCTCCCCGAGGGTTGGGATCATAGGTGCATATAAACTTGCCTGGCTTTTGTGTGGGTGCTAGGGATCCACATTCACGTCCGCATGGCCAGTTCTTTCACCCTCAGAACCATTTCCTTGGTCACTAGTTGCCAACTCTTGACTGCAGTCCTGGGATCAATTCCCATTCTTGGCTATCAGCCTTTATTTCTCTATATGAATGTTTTAATAGAAAAATAGAGAAAACTTGATAGGCAGTATTGAAATAATAATTACAGATTACTTTGCTGCATATCACAAGAAGCTTCTAGACCAAAGACAATGACAGGGTAGGAAGAAAATCTTGTTTTGGGGCTTGAGTTAAATACCCAGGGTCTATGATCTCAAGATTGAGACAGAACTTGTCCAGGTTAGGAAAAAAAAGCAATGATTTTTCAAGTCCATGAAGGACCTCTGAGCTCTCTGCATAATTGAGAAAAAGCAGGATGAGAACTGGGTATTATCTCAGACACCCAGTCTGCTCTAGACCTCACTACTGGATGCAAAATACTGTGTGTAGAAGAGGCCTTGCATGGTTGAAACTCTTGCCTCACCTTGGCAAGTGTGGTCAGAGCCTTAGCATTTCTCCAGATTGTTGTGGGGAGCGACGGGCCGCTTCCCTGCCACCCCAGGTCCCACATGGCTAGCTTATGCCCCGAAATAATTACACAGAAACTGTATTCTTTTAAACACTGCCTGGCCTATTAGTTCTAGCCTCTTATTGGCTAATTCTCACATCTTGCTTTAACCGATTTCTAATAATCTGTGTAGCATCACAAGATGTGTCTTACCAGGAAAGATCTTAACCTGCGTCTGTGTTGAGTGGGAGAATCATGGCGACTGACTGACTCGGCTTCTTTCTCCCAGCATTCTGTTCTGTTTTCTCCACCTACCTAATTTTCTGTCCTATCAGGCCAAGCAGTTTTCTTTATTAGTTAACCAATGAGAGCAGCAGATAAGATACAAGACCCACCTCCATCACCAGATGTCCTTGGCTAGTCACTGGGCGCTAGCAACAACCTGCAGAACAGTCAACTCATGAATCAGCTAACAGAGTTGGAGGGAGCATTGTGTTAGCTCACCACAAACCTATGTTAGCTTGTTGATCTGTGAACATATTGACAAAGGAGGTTGTTAGTGCATATCCAAGAAGGGTAAAAAAAATCTTCCAGACCCATGAATTGGAGAAACCAGTGGAAGCTGGGCAATAAGAACCAGAAATCTTGATTTAACTCCAGCTTAGTTAATTTTCTATTGCTGTTGATAAAACACTATGCCAAAGGCAATTTATAAATTACAACATTTGATTAGCTATAGTTTCAGAGGGTTAGAGTCCTTGACGGTGGTGAGAGAATGACTGAGAGCTCACATCTTGATCCACAACCATAGGCAGAGAGAAGGTAGGGGAGGGAGGGAGTAAAAACACTGGAAATGACTGAAACCTCAAAGTCTACCTCCAGTGACATGCTTCTTCCAATGAGGCTGCACCTTCTAATCCTTCCCAAACAGTTCCATCAGTTGAGGATGAACCATTCAATATATGAGCCTATGGGGCCCATTTTCATTCAAATCATCTCAAATTTATTAATGATATATAGAGAAAATTAGTTAGAGTTCAGATGAATGGCTTTGCACAATGTGTAATGAACAAATACAGTGTGTAATAATAATACAAAGGTAAGGCTGGGAAGCATCCACTAGTATCTTTCCTGGAGGCTGTACTTTTGGATTTTTCATATATGCTTCATGAGACATCATTCCAGAAGACCCTATGAGACCTATCAATGCCTCTTTTCTGTTGATTAGCACATTGTGTATGGTATGTGCTTAATGTTGATCCTAAAGTTCCCTCAAATTTGAATTTCAGATGGTTTCCTTGTCAATATTTTCAGCTCCCAAATGCATGACTGTTTAAAACTGTTTACATAAAAAATCTTTTATGTGATGTTAACTATTGGTTTAAAAAACATAGCTTGAACAAGGCATTTTTTAATTGTTTCTATTTTCAAAATTAAAATATAATTTTCTAATTTTCCCTCTTTTCCCCTCCAATACTTGCCATGTATCTCTGTCCTCTCTCTCTCTCTCTCTCTCTCTCTCTCTCTCTCTCTCTCTCCCTCCCTCCCTCCCTCTCTCTCTCTCTCTCTCTCTCTTCCCCCCTCTCAAATTCATCATACAACCTGTATAATCTACACAGTGTTACTTGTATGCATATGATTTCTGGGCTGACCACTTGGAACTCAATAGCCAAACTGGAAATTTTTCCCTAGGGAAGAAGAATATTTCTTCCATTCTCAATCTTGAAAGGTCCCACCCTTCATCAAAGAAATATATCCCCTCAATAGATGGAGACCATTACAGAAAACCACAACTGATCCAAATGCAGAACAAGAGGCCATGTGGTATCCAGCCCCAACTGCTACATCCACAGCAAAGCTCCTGCGCTTAGGCTCAAAGCTCATAGCAGAAGGGCTGGGTAGAGATTTGAGAATGAGAGGAAGAGGAAATTTGCTATGTGGTTTCAGAGAAGCTGCATTCAGGAAGTCTTGCCGGCTGCCTTAACAAGACCTGAACAAGGACAACACCTATACACAGGCTTGTGTGGAAAACAGAAATCTTACAGGGACATAACCTTAGACGAAGAACTACCAGCAACTAACCAATGCCAAGTGTCTGGTGTAAGTAGTAGTTATTTATTTATTTTTTATTTTTGAGCGACCAACACTATCTGCTCTTTACAGATTTGAGAACAGAGCTACCTGGGATTCTCTCTGTGGGTCTGGGCATCTTGAGCTGAGTTCAACCATATTCCCAGACCCCACATGCAGGGCTTCTCCTGCTCACAAAGAGGGATTTCCTTTCTCATTCAGTGGGCTGTTTTTTTTTTTTTTTTTTTTTTAACTAAGTGGAATCTGCCGCATAATTGTTTCCATAAGAAGAGGCTGCATTCTGCTGCAGCATCTCCTGTGTCCCCGAGTCCCAGAGCTTGCTTTCCAAAGGGATGCGTTCTGACAGTCAATAGAATGGGTGCCGCAGTCCAAGACTCCCCAAAGGACAGAGGGAAATAGAGTGAGCCCTAATGCTGAGAGTGTAGCTGGACTTTTTCTTCAGTAGCAGCAAAAAAGAGACAAAAGTGTTTGTGCTGATCAGGACCTGGAAGGGGACAAAGTCAACAACAAACCAACAGTTTTGTTGTTGGAGCAGCCATGTTTAGAGGGCACATGCAGGCTGATTTTTCTCCAACGCTGTCCTGCATTGTCAATGAATTAATTCCTTTATTATTTATTTGTCAATTATTATTCATTATTTGTTTATTAATTATGTATTAATTCCCTATGAAAATGGAAGACTCACTAAATTTGAAAGAGAAATCTCAAAATTTAGTTCAGGGTAAATTTATTGTTTTATTACCGTAAATGACACTACTCAATGTACGTTTCCCATCTAGAAGTTAACTTGAATGTGTTTGTGTGCTGTATACCCATGTTTATAAACTAAACACACAGAGGCACACACATGTGCACCTTTTACACACATACCTACCTCTGCACTCTTCCTTATGCTTTGTGGCCATTGCTCCTTTTTGATCTGAAAATAACAATCAAATATTTCAAGCTAACTTATACTGTCATTTTTGTTTTTGACTTTGTCCCCTTCCAGGTCCTGATCAGCACAAACACTTTTGCCTCTTTTTTTGCTACCACTGAAAAAAAATATAGTTATGTCACAAATTGTTTAAAAGTTATATCTAACCTCAGGTGAGCTTTAAAGTTCCAAAAAGGACATTTTTTACACCAAGAAAGTGCTGTGGAGTATTATTTAAAGGTGGGTTACATTTGTTTATGCTCTGGAATGTTTGTTTAATGATGTATTGCATTTTTTTGTGTTGCATGCTTAACTTTGTGAAGCTGTGTTAGTTTGTCTGCCTAAAACACCTGATTAGTCTAATGAAGAACTGACCAGCCAATAGTGAGGCAAGAGAAATGATAGGTGGGGCTGGCAGGCAAAGAAAATAAATAGAAGGAGAAATCTGGGAAAGAGGATTGAGGAGGGAGAGAAGGAGGAGGACTCCATGGGCCAGCCACGCAACGACACAGCAAGAAATCAAGTAAGAAGGGAAAAAAAGGTATATTGGATAAAGATAAAATCTTAAAGGCAAAAAGTAGATAGGATAATTTACATTAAGAAAAGCCAAGCTAAGGCAGTGCATTCATTGGAGAAAATAAGACTCTATGTGTATTTATTTGGGAGCTGGATGGTGGGTCTCCCAAAAGAGCAAACAACAATAGTAACAACAAAATACCAATTACAAGATAAACTTTCCATTTTTTTCCTGATATTGAATCATTTGCTTTAAACTATTGACAATCAGTGTTCTTGTTTTTAGTGAAAAATTTTCCTTCTATTTCAGTAAGGGATCACAGACAATTAGATCACTTTCGTGCACTTCTGTTTCTTGCTCAATTCATAGGAAAATTTTTATAATTTGAGGAAAATTTAATAATATGAGCTGTGCACGGAAAGTCCAGGGAAGTTTAGGAGCTTGGTTCCAGCTGTTTTCTGTTTGCATTCTATTGGATAAGGTAATGCTTGTGCCATCTTTCCCAACTTTACTTACATCTTTGGCCTTTGTTATCACTCTCTTTAGTGGTTTAGAAGACAAAACAGAAAGTCCATTCAAGAGATTCTCATCTATCTCCTGAGCTTTTAAAGTATTTCAATTTTTAAAGACTGTTTTAAGAGTTGAAATGTTCTGTATGATGATTTTAATATTAACACATCATCTTGGGGACAACTCAGAAAGGAAGGGTTGTAGTTGAATAGTGGCATGTCTCTGTGTCAAGGGCCCAATTGTGGTGGGAGTTCTTTGTCAGTTTGACACAAGATACAGTTGAGGGAACCTCGGTTGGTAAAATGCCTGCCCATGACTGGCCTGTAGGCAAGCCCATGGGGGCATTTTCTTGATTCATGATTTATGTGGGCAGGCCCAAATTACTGTGGATTGAACCACCGTGGCTCGTGGTCCTGTGTGCTAAAAGAACATAAGCTGAGAAAGTCATGAGGGGCATTCCAGTAAGCAGCACCTCTCCATGGCTTCTGCTTCCGTTTCTTCATTTTGAGTTCCTGCCATGACTTACCTTCAGGGTGGACTAACATCAGGACAGGTAAGCTGACATTAACCCTTTTATCCACAGCATGTAGCTTTCTGTCATGATGTTTTAGCACAGGAACAGAAACTGTCTGAGATCTATCATCTCACTTCCTTTGCTATTGGGTTGCTGTCTGTCTGTCTGTCTGTCTCACCTCTTCGATGCAGTCTGCACAGAGAAACTGTGTTTTGCTCCTAAAGACAAATCTAAAGCTTAAACACATGCGTGCCCACACAGAGCACACACAAATACACACACACACACACTCCTTGTGTACTCAGTTTAAAGATTGTTATGAAGTGTTCCCTTGTCTTTATTTATGCTTTGAGGTCCCCAAGACTAGGGATGGATATCACTTTATCTTTATGAATGTCCCAGGCATCACTGCCATTACCATCAGTCAACAAACTATTGTTACCTACCATGTGCTGGGGCTGTAATGAGGAGTTAGGACTCCGTTGTTAAAGTCGTAAGCTCTAAGATCACCCTGGTTTCTGTCTTACTCAGCTGAGGCTGATTGAGGGGTCTAGGACTTACAAATTCTGTATGTCTATCTCTCGCTGCATGATATCTTAAATATTTTAATTTTGAAGCTTATCAATTAAAATTCCTTGCAAAAAGAAGTTAGGTGAAGAAGTTTCTATCTTTTTTCTTTCCTTTGGGTAGAAAATATATTCTTCTTTATACTAACCTGGAGTCAAGGGCTGATTCACTGAATTCAAGTTTCAATACCTTTGTTCTTCCACATAAATATTTTGGATAATATGGGAATGCATATACTTATTATTAACTACTGAGGGCCTGTGGGCTGAATTGGGTCCCTGCTTGGAGGTTTTATGCACATGACATAGATCTAGGAAGATCTATTTCTTTTGGGGAAGTTTTAATTTCGCTAGGTTATCTGTTGATAATGAAATATGGAAAAATTTCAACTTTGCAAGGGTGAGTTTTAAAAATACATGTATAAACAGAAGTAGTCTATCGTTACTTCAAATCTCAATATGTGATTTTTTTTCCATTTTGAGGTTTTTATTCTTAGGTTCTATATATGCATATATATATGCATAGCATAACTCAGTAGCTTGCTATTGATTGGAGGAGAGATGCCTCTGAAATATCCTTATCAAGGTCATCGTGCAACTTTTGAAAAACAGAGTATCCTACTTTGAACATATTTAAGATGATGTAATGCATTTTCAGGACAAGATGATAGTGTGGTTGATTTTGAAACTGGCATCATGGCTAGAATACACAACATTAGTCCTTGCCACGAGATATTTTTAAATGTAATAAGAAAAGACTGTGATAAGATCGCCCCAACCAAGGTGCTAGAAGATCTAAAGGCACCTGTTAGTGTCTTCCAGTTGATAACTTTGAACAAGTGTCAGTAGTATCAGTTCTTTGTATGCTAGAGATAAAAGCAGAGTGGCCTGCTTTATATATTCTTGATACTTTTATTCTCTGTCCAAATTTTCTTTTCTTCTTCTTCTTCTTCTTCTTCTTCTTCTTCTTCTTCTTCTTCTTCTTCTTCTTCTTCTTCTTCTTCTTCTTCTTCTTCTTCTTCTTCTCCTTCTCCTTCTCCTTCTCCTTCTCCTTCTCCTTCTCCTTCTCCT
>NW_026068076.1:3236694-3279101 GCF_014885135.2 Alexandromys fortis | reverse complement strand
CCCTCTCTCTCTCTCTCTCTCTCTCTCTCTCTCTCTCTCTCTCTCTCTCTCTCTCTCTCTCTCTCTCTCTCCTCTGCCTTTTGAACACTTGAACAAGCAGAGTTCATGAGTCTTTGCCCACTAGGAATCTGGGACAAGTCAAAGGATGCTGTGGTTTGCACTAATGTCCCAGCAGTATGAATCACGAATCATATCTGGTCCCTTGAAAATGTCCTGAAGATATTTATTCTCTGATCCTAACTTAGGGCCAGTCTGAGATCAAAGTGATTTCCCACTCTGAGCATCTTCTGGATTGCCCTCTGTCTTCAGTTGCTCCAGAGGAGAAGGTTGACTCTTAGAAGGTGTGGCTTCCATGAGACTGCTCTTGGTCGGTGTAGACCAGCTCCCTGCTCAGCTTGTCTCACTGTTCTTCTCCTATGTTGTTCCCCTATTCATGTAAAGAATGATGTTATCATTGTTTATTTTTAAATCTTCTATGAGGATACTATCAACTTGATAATTTATGGAGAACAGAACTCTGGTTTCATACTTTAAAATGCTGGGAGTCCCACATCAAGATGCCAATGCTTGACCAAGAACTCTTGCTGTGTCTTCACATGACAGGAGATAGCGGGGCGAAGGAGAACCCACCCTGCCTACACAAAGAGCATGGCTCTCACTCATGAGAGTCAAGCCCTCATGAACCAAGAAGCTGGAAAAGCCTAAGCCTCTTTGACTGGCTTCTCAGTGACTATTCAACTGGCTTCTCAGGGATTCATTCAGCCCTTAGCAGGTGATAACAGTTCAATGGCAGTGACTACTTTAAAGCAGTGGGGGTGTAACTCCTGGAACTTCCGGCAGAGGATGAAGAAGGAACAAAGGGTACTTCAGGCTTCCTGAAGTCACCTGATATGCACAGCTACAGCTTCTGCCAGAAGGTTTGGTGGGCTCTGCCTCTGGGTGTTGTTTTTTATCGGACTGGGGATATTCCTGTCTGACTTGAACTGGGATTGCTTTATTTATTAAACTTTGATAGTAACTATAGCATAAAATGTCTTAATTGCATATAGAAAAGTGGTTATTTTTTTCCTTCTGAATCGTAACCTCCTCTCTTGTCTGTGCTCACACAGGAAGACCGTTCCCACCTGTCTTCTTATTGAGTCATTTCTGTATCCAAGATCAAAAGCACCCTTGGCCTAAGCATCCGCAGGTTCCCAGTCTGCACATCACTTAGCAGAATTTAAATGTGTCATGTGTTATTAATAAAGACAAAGCCGAGCCTGTGTCTAGTAGCAAACCCCAGACTACATTGTGTCGGTGACACACCTAGGAGAAGGTGGGAAATAGCCTCCTTACACAACCTCCACTGGAAATAAGTCGCATTTTTCATCCCTGAAAGAATGAAGACTTGTAGGCTTGAATTCTCCATCAGGGTGAACTTTCGCTAATGTTTCATGGCTCGGGTACATATAGTCAGTCACATCACGGACCCAGTGGTGATATTAGCAATAAAGATAATATTATTAATACATCATTATATCAATATAAGAAGAGTTATAGAGTTAACATTTGTAAGGAAAAACTCCCAGACTTCCAGCCTTCCCTGTCATTAACTCACCCTTTGGCATATTTTATGGTTTATATATCAGGACTAGTATTCAAAGCTACACAGTGATGGTTGTTGCTTTTGTGTATATGTTTTCCTTCCTTTTTTCCTTTCGTTCCTTCTTCCTCCTCCTTTGGATGATTTTTTTTTCTTTCTTTGAAGGTCTGAATTGGCCTCCAGTGAGGGACCGCGCCCTCCTCGCCAATGTGCTGCATTTGAACTTGGCTATCATGTAACACTTTCGGTGGCTGCTTGTCTGAAATGACTTAATTTGCACTGTAGGACCAGTCCTGAACCCACAAATACTCCGAAAAGCCACAGTGAGCCAGGGCAGCAGACCTATTACTAATTTTTTATTAAAATCCCCGAGGCATCCAGCACAGGGCCCCAAAGCAGCTTTAATAATAGACAACATACAGCACATTTTTCTTGTATTGCCATGTAATCAAATCTGAGGCTGCTGTTCACTTCCTTTGTTTTACCTAGAGGACCAGCTTCCAATTTAGTTGTGGCCTACTCTAAACTGATTCTTCATTGTAATTAATGCCTACTTTGGCCTCAGCCACTTACACAACTTTCCATTAGAGGTTTGTAGCCATCCGCAGAGTATTTGACTAAGTTACCCTCGCAGACCTGCTCCTGCTGCAATTTTGTTAAAGTCCTTTTTATTATTTTTTTTTGCAAAGAATTTTTAAATTGCTTAGCTAAATAGTTTTTTCTCTTTAATTCCCCCCTTTCTCTCCCTGTGCCGTACCTATTAAAATGTTTGGGCCAGAGTCCAAGCTGCAATACACACACACGCGCGCGCACACACACACACACACACACACACACACACACACACTTGCCCCTCCCTCCCAGGCTGCACATAGCCCCAGCCTGTAACTGATTTCAGAAAGGCCGTGAGAACTTATGTAGATCCAGGTCTGCTGTGACTTGTTTTCCGTCTGTTTCTTCCGAACTACTACCTGGGTTTTAGTGCTCATGGCAGGGACCGCTGAGAGACCTCGGCAAACATCCATGCAGTTGCCTCTCACCACTGACCTTAAGGGAGATTACAGCAGCGGACCCGGGGTCAGAGGGGATAGCTGCGGAAGCGTCTGTTGTGTCTTTGCTGCGCCCTGCACCTTCTCTGTTAGTCAGGCTGACATTTTGAGTGACTTTTCTTAGAGCCTTGTTTAGACTGGCTTTCCTGGAACATTCTGGATCTGCTCAAGGCCCATATTCTCTCTCTCATCACCTGACACTGGTGAACTGCAAAGAACAGAAACCAGAAGCCCCTGCTCCTTGGTCTTGCCCCCTATCCACCAGGAGAGGTGGGCTTCAGGAGGACCTAACGAACACAAGAGGATAACCTGTCATGGAGCATAGCTTCAGTAGGAAGGAGCTTGGAAGAAGCAGTTCTTTTAGAAGCCCTTTCTGACAATGCCCTGAACAGACATGATGGGACCTCCACATTTTTAAATATTAGTAGTTTACCCTCTAGGACTGGTAGGAAACCAACAGATTGCCTTAATTCTCTTTGTCCTATCTCATAGTCATTACTCCTTGGATAGTGGATAATATTGAATGTTGTAGAATGCTTTGTTGATTGCCTTGGCGGGTCACTGAGTCTAGGGATTGTAACCCGCCTGGCAGTTCAGTTATTCCAGAGTCACGGAGAGGCATTATCTGGAAGATATGAGCTAGGGAAGAGGAAGAAGGCTAGGCAAAAATTTGTCGAAGCCTCCGTTTATTAGAATCAGGGTTACAGCTTATATAGGGTAAGGAATTGGGGGGGGTACAGGGGCACGGGATCTCGCCACGTGGTCCAGGTCACGTAGGCCAGGAGGTCAGGTGAGGTCAGGTGATAATTCTTTGGCCAGGAAGTAGCAAGTTGACACACCTAGTTCCCTGGATAGCTGGAATGTGAGGCGGGTTCTGCTAACAGATAGCTCTCCATTAACAGCCAATTTGGGTGTGGGGTAGGCTCTGTCAATAGAACGATTCCTAACACAATTAGGGGTGTGGGGTTCTCTGCAGACTCCCCACGGCCATGGTTCCTGTAATAATCTTGGGAGGAAATTGGCTCCTGACAATGCTGCCGACCTTTTAAGTTGCATTGAGAGACTCTTGGAAGTGTAGAGACTTCTACCCTGTGGGTTGTTGGAGTAGAAGCATATACAGAGGTTTAACAGGATGGTGTATTTACATTATTTTCAACTGTCCATGGCTGGGTCACATGTGAGAGGTATCACCTTTGTAGGTTGGGCAATGTTGAGACCCCATCTATTTCTTGGCCTTGTGGTTTATTTATTGAGCAAATATGGCCAACCTGTCCTTTTCATTATGGTCTCTCCTCCCAAATTTATACCCAGTCCTTCCTCTTTTTTTTTTCTTCTTCAAGAAAGATCTTTGAATATCATCAGACAAACAAACACACACAGTGGCTACCACTTTATCCTTTTAGACATAGATATCTTTCAGACAAGAAGCAAAGCATGTAGGGAGGAGTCTGGCCTGAATTACGGGCTTGGGAATATCAAACGTCTCTTACTCTGTCACCTCCCCCGTCTTGTGTTTATGTATTTTACTTAAACTCTTCTAAATACAGGATGGCACGGAGCAGAGGGCAATGCTTAATTTCCCAGGTTCTATGTGTTGCTACTATGTTGAAAAGCCCTTATGCACTCTGGGTAAAATGCACTGTAAGTCCTGAAGATGAGCCAGCATTCTCCCACCATAGCCGAGGAGCAAGGTCCTAACCGCTGTGTGCGCTACCACAGCTGTAAATTTGATTCTATGCCTTCTCTACGCTTTCTCTTGGCCTGTCTAAGCAGCATGCGCTCTCCTGCCTGCTTTCTGGATGTGACCACACATTATACCTGTTCTCCTCCACCGCTGTCTCTTCCACCAGCTGCCGGCACTCTGCAGCCCAACTCTCCACCTGATCATCAGCTTGTCTTTTAAAGAACTGCTTGGCAGTGTGTATTATAGACTGCCCGCTGCCAGTTACGGCAGATGAAGGCGATCCCCCTCCCTCCTAGGAACATCAGGTAATCCTACCTGAACTTCTTTTTAAGATACACCATGAAGCTTGATAACTTGGCCTTCAAGTTCTCAGAAGAACAATGAGAAGGTCCTCTCAGTAGATTATTCTGAAGTAAGTGTGGGGTGTGTGTGTGGGGGGGTGCTGTGCAATGAAAGACAGAGGGACATTATAGATCATAGACAGATGTTAGAATTTTCTAGCAAACAGAACAATTGACTATATCCTACCAGGTTCCCAAACAGAATGTCCCTTAACCAGCACATAAATGGAATCATATGGACTCAGCACAGATGCGTCTCGTTTCTACATGAATAGGTTATTTTCTCTTCTTCCCAACACAAAGCAAGATGCTAAATATTAGGTAGTAGTTGGGTGATTGTGGTTGGGCTTGACCAAATGGTGAGTGTGTCAGGCTATTCAGACCCCTTTCACGATACTGAATATAATGGCAAGGGCTCTTTCAAGCACCCTTTGGCATCCACCATTTTTAGTACCAAGGGAGAGAATGTAACTCAACTCACGCACTTTGTGGCGGTCCCCAGTGTCAGCACAGCGCTGCTGTGTATGCAGGAGACTGGAGAAGAAGCAAGTGAAGCATATAGCTGGACAAGTTAAACTCTGAGGCTGCTTCAATAATATGAGAACCAAGATGTCATAGGCAGTTGGTCCATGGTGTCTTGTATTCTCAGCGTAGACAGAGAAGCCCTTTCTGACCCAAGAAAGAAGAACTTCTGAGTGAATGAGGACATCAAGGTGGGTCTGAACAGAAACAATAGCAGCCGGTGAGATACAGGGAGGCAGGACAAGCCTTGCTCTCTGTGCTGGGCAGGTTGAAACCACCCGCTTCCTCAGGAAATATAAGTAGTTCCCGGAAGGTTGAAGCAGGATGATGGCACATTCTAACTTTTGTTGTCCTAAAGAGATGCATTTAGTGTGTGTCTCTGGCCGTTCTGACTCAGATGGACCTGACTGGATTGCACACATGGACCTTTTCAGTTAACCTGTGGTCTTCAGACAAGATTTGTACAGGCGGGCTTTATTTTCCTTACCATACAATATAACTGTGAACTATCCTTTATCAGAGGATGGTGTGTAACAAATACTTCCCTGGGAATAACAAACAAAGTGCATTTATTTATTTATTTGCTTGTTTGCTTGTTTGTTTTTCCTGTATGGCCAGACTGGAATGGAGAGGTCATATTCTTTTTTTTTTTTGGTTTTTCAAGACAGGGTTTCTCTGTGGCTTTGGAGCCTGTCCTGGAACTAGCTCTGTAGACCAGGCTGGTCTCGAACTCACAGAGATCCGCCTGCCTCTGCCTCCCGAGTGCTGGGATTAAAGGCGTGCGCCACCACCGCCCGGCGAGAGGTCATATTCTTTAACAGCCCACTGGCATCCAAATTTTTTTCTTCCCTGTGTTCATCCTGAGTGACTTTCCCTTTTGTGTATGTGTGTGTTTGAGACAGATGGCAACTTCACAGTGTGATGTTCGGAGGGAAGTGTTTGGGAAGGGAAGAAGGAAGGCAAACAAGAAAAGCAAGCCTTATAAGCAATTTTTTCTTAAAAGGAATACATCCGGGGACAGTTTATTTTTGTGATCTGCCTGGAATTTGGGGACAATGTGCTAGAATTCTCTTCTTGCCTTCGGCTGGCAAGCTGCCTAAAACCCGGTGGAGGACTTGGAAGAGAGACACAATGTTTCTATTAAAATAAGGCTTTATTGAAAGCAGGGCCAGTGGCTAAAGTTAGTCCTTGGCTTTTTTAAGGCACTGTGCCTGAGTCTATGCGTACAGCGAAGTGGAGAATGGAAACTATTATCAGGCTTGGGCGCCAGGGCTCAAAGATCTACGTATATGCAAATCACTGCAGGCCAAGTGCTGGGCTGCTTTTGGAAGGGAATATGAATTATTTGGATAATTTCGTTAATTTCTCCTGTTATTTATGGAGTAAACGAGGTCTATATTTGAGCTCAGGATGAGTTTAATATATTCTCTTGTGCTAGAAATACTTTGCTGGATTTCTTCTTTCCCTTCAGGGTTGTTACCGTTCATGTTTATAGGAAAAACCTCCTTATGGCTTGGGGACCATGCTGGGCTCTGTTCACATCAAACCCCTCTGCAGTATTGCAGTCCATCAGATGTGCGGGGATGGCTTCCAGACCAGATTCTGGGTCTTACAGGAGCCCCAGACAAACACTTCTCCATCGCAAACAGCAGTTGTTGCTTTGAGGTTTTTCCGTTTTGATCAGTCATGCCGGCTCCTTATTTGTACTGTGCTTCCGTCTTTGCCCGTGTATTCTGTGGCGTTTTTGTTTGACACATTTCCTTCACAGAGATAGCATTCATTCATGTTTATTAGACTTAATATGCGCAATATGCCACACTGAATTTATAAATTAATCTCAGTTATTTTCCACAGTCTCCATAACACAATTGTTATACTATATTTAAAAAAATATTTATTTTGTGTGTGTATGTGTGTGCGTGTTGTGTATATGTGGATGCCTGTGGGCCATGTTTGTCATAACACATGTCGACATCAGAGGGCAACTTGTTGGAAATGTTTCTTTCCTTCTACCATGTTGCTTCTGGGGATTGAACTCATGTTTCCAGTCTTGCTGGCAAGCACTTTTAACTGCTGAACCATCTTGCTGCCCCATCATCTTATAGCTGAATCAGTGTGCTATTAAAGACTTCTTCGAGATCACAAAGCTAGGAATGGGAGCTGGAGCACTTGGTCCTACTAATCAATTATTTCAGTCTCACAAAGAAAACATGGTGTGAATTTTATAGGCTGGGAATTTACTAGACACTGGTAACTCTAAAGTGAGGTGGATAAAGGGAAGAATGATTGCATTAAACCATGAAACTTTCCTGAAGGCATCACATAAGGTAAAAGTCCAGTGTGCGCATGATTGAGAAGCCTAGTTATTGTGAAGGCATCAGTATTTCCCAGTGATTCCTATTTGGTGCAATTCTAAGTAAGAGAGTATCATATTGAAGTGTCAAAACAAATGCAAAGTTCACCTCGGAAAGAAACTATAAGTAAAGTCCAAACCTCACAGAAGATTTTGTAAAGAGGATGGGATATCTGTCAGGATAGTGACATGTTCTGCCGATGTAAAACATTAGTGGTATGTGGAGCCCACTCTCGTGCATGCCCACACAGTTCCCCAGATAGCAGAGTGGCTGGCCGATGACAGTCTTAGGAAAATAGCTTCGCACATTGGAGGTAGAAATTTGTAACACCACTTCTTCCTTTAAGCTGTGATCAATTATTACTAATTTCAAGGAATAAGTTGATTAAACAAGGCCAGTAAAATGCATAGGAGATATTTCTGTAGTTAATATTCTTTATGTATAAAAATGATTATATATGTCAAAAGATATGAAAATACTCCACATAAAATTGAAACACTTGGGGCTGAGAGATAGCTCAGTGGTAGGAGCACTGGCTGCTTTTTCTGCGAGCCTGCGTTCAGTTCCCAGCACTCACACTGTAACTGGCAATCCTGCGTCACTCCTGTTCCAGGGTATCTGACACCCTAATGTTTTCTCTACAGCTACCAGAGAGGAGTATAATGTATCGATATACATACAGACAAAAGTCTCAAGCACATAAAAATAAAAACTGAAAAACTGATGTCAATGTTACTAACAAAGTTGAATGGCAAACAACAAAACAAACATTTTGCAATTATTTATGGTAAGACACAGGGTGTATTATAAATTGATATGCAGAGATGAGGAAAAATTTCAAATTCCATTTCAATGTAGAAAAGTAAACACAAATAAATAGGCATATATGTTTAGTATTTGCTTATTTTAAGCGTTTTGAACTATAAATCTGCCAAAAGTATTTGAATAAATAAAATGATGTCACCAGACGGCACAGACTTGAGCAGAGGCATGACATTCCTCAATATGGTCAGGAGAGTAAGTAGAAATGCTTGCCCAGTCAGAATGGAGGGGTGTGCTGTGGTCATTTTCCCATCCTACTGGGTAGTTTTAAGATTTGCATTTTTTTATGTGTGAGCATGCATCTTTATGAATGGATATGCTGTGTATACTGGGCTGCCCCGAGAGGCTGGAAGAAGGCACTGAACCTTGTGGAGCTGGAGTTACATGTAGTGGTGAGCCCCCTGATGGTATGGGTGCCAGGAATCTAACTCCAGTCCTTTGGAGGAGCAGGCCATGCTCTTAACCACTGGTGAGCCCACCCATAATCAATCCCTTTTGTAATATCAACAAAGAAGTTTAAAATTTTCACATCTATAACTTAACAGTAGACTTCTTTCCTAAGTGTGCAACAAAAGAAAACAGTTGCGATAATGGTATACATGGGCTGTTGCAAATATATAGCTGCTCAAAATGTTGTAAAATAGTAATTTGTGCAATGGGAAGGATTCAACAAATAATATAAGATCCAGTTATATACATTTTCTCTTTTAAGAACTCACTACCCACATGCACACACATACACACACACACACACTTAAAGAAAAAATATGCAAAAGTAATAAAACTTAGAAAGTGGACACTTTATATCTATAAAGCAAATGCTTTGCATGATGTATTTCTGTAGCTTAAAAAATTTTTAATCAACATTTGTCTAATTTGTCAAATGTTATATTTTCAAAAGGAAAGGAGCCAGTCCTAGAATCATTTAGATTCAGTTTCTAGCTGGGGGGAGAACTGTTCCGCCACAGCCCCTGGTCTGAGAGCATCTGGGGTGCTCAGAATGGAGTCCTTCCTGTTTTATTCGTGGGAGGACTGCCACCCCCACTCCCACCACCCCTTCCCAATCAGAGAAAGTTCTAGGAATTTAAAGGAATGCTTGGCTGACATTGTCATTTAAATTGTTTTAATTCCACTGAATTTTGTTTTATCTCTAGGAAAGCATTTTTGAAATAGCCCTAGAAAAGACCCTCTCGAGCTGAGCTATTGGCTGATCGATGTGATTAGCAGTCAGGAATTATAAATGGCAGATGAAATGAGTCCTTTCTTGTTGTGCAGCCCTGGTAATAAATGGCAAGTACATATTTTTCTGAGGCTTTTATTCTTAGAAAGAAAGCAAAAGGATATAATAGGTTTTTAAAATACATGCCACATAATTTATTCTGACAAACAGATGTATTTTGTTGTTGCTATTATCATTTGATGAAATACTTTAAAACTAGTCCAAGGTGGTCCATTCAAATATAATACACCCAGAACATCTAGCAGTTAACAAAATTTGGATGTGTAGCGTAGAATGGTCATTATTTTTTACTGAAAAAAAAATAAGGCACTAATTACTTACAGACAAGATACTTAGCACAAACAGATAAGCTTCAAAATGAAAAATTCTCGGTTTATGATAATTATGTTCTCTGCTTTGTTTTCAGAGACTGATAATTTGAGGCTTTAAAATCACCAGGAAGCCATTAATTGGAATTCTTCAATAAAAAATAAATTACATAGAAGTTCATGATGAGTTGTAAAGGCAGAGAGACTATATTATACAGTGGGCGACATCGCCACACTATTTATAACCTCGTGCAGATATGTCTAGCAGGAAACTCGAAGAGATTTGAGATGTGCAGATAGCAATTATTCACAGATCCAAACTATCTACAGATATTTCAAATAACAGCTTTTAGCAGATTTCCTCACCAACAAAGGCGACTTTAATTTGAAACAGCGTTCTGATAACGTGTTGCTTCTTGCTTTTGACATCTTCCCTGGCTTCCTAAGGTCATGTGAGATCCTAGCTGCAGAAGAGATAAGTCTTCACATCACACAGCCCACGGACGAGCACTTTAGCTTTGTGGAAAAGCAGGGACGTGTCAGAGAAAACTCTTGACTTTTCGTTGAAGGTCCAGGTTGCAGTAGGTCCACAGGTTAGCTGCAGAAGACTCGTCTTTGCAACATCGCTCCTTCACGCTTTCTAAAGAAAATCGAAGTTCGGTAAATGCTGATCTCCCATGCAGGTGTAAAACTGCAAGCAAGAGTTGGGAGAGAGGTAGGGCTGCAGCCTCTGTGGGAGGAAGTCAAGGAAAAGCCTCTCTGGTTAGGTAAAAAGAAGTGAGGTGGTAAAAATGGTAACTGCATTTCATGACTTTAGGATGGGTGCCAAGGTCATACAAGGCCATAATACAGATTTAAGTTTAGGTAGTCAGTGCAAATCTAACACTGATGTCTGACCACTCATTACCTCCCTCTCGACTCGTGTCAGCACAGGAGCAATGATACATTGGTCATCTCCATGCAAGGGAAGAAGAATTGCTGAGACAAACACCAACAAACACAGTCCTCTATGGAAGAATAGGAAGTGGAGTCTGGGGATCGAAGAAGATGGTTGGTACTTAGTTTTAAGACTCACTTCTGCCATTCAACACTTTTGCAGCGTATACTACAGTCTATTCAGAAGTGTAGAATGTTAGGGTAAAGGTGACCTCATTTTATTGAAAGGCTACAGGGATGCTCAGATGAAGGTGACACTTGGTTCCGTGGCATGATCACAAATTGGGTAATAGTTTGTATGTGTTAGGATATGTTGTGCTTCAGTAACAAGTAGTTCCAAAATCTCAGTTCCCTGACACAATAGAGGTTGATTTCACATGCCTGATTTGTCCAGTATAAGTTGTCAGGGGTTTCTGTTCCTCGTAGTCAACCAGAGGCAAAGCCGAAGTTCCAGTTGGCTTAGACAGCAGGCAACTGGGGATGTGAGCCACAGTGCCACTACTCAGAACAAAGGCAAGTCACTTCTATTCATGTGCTATTGGCCAGAGCAAGTAGTGTGTCCACTATTAACTTCAAAGAGTGACCGAGAAATGTGCCTTCCCTGGGACTGGGGAAGAGAGCTATAGAGGTTGAAGACAGCTCTAGTGAGTAACCATATTGTTCCTGATGTGTTGTAACGAAGTACCTGACAACTTAACACAGAAACAACATGCTTTCACTTTCTAACTTGTGTGCAAAGCTTAAAACGTCCAAATCAGTTTCCTGAGTCCAAGTTTAAGCAGAAGCAAGGATATGATTTCACTTTAGACTCTAAGAGATTGTATTTCCTTTCTTTCTCCAGGTTCTAAAACTGGACTGTCCTTCCATTTTTTGACTTGGGGTCTTTTCCCTCATCAAAGCCAGCAGTGTGACATCTTGATTTCATCATCATACTAATTCTTTATGAAATGTCTAGAAAGCAATTTCATTTCTTCTCTCCACAAGAACACTTTAGACTGTCTATAGAACTCATCGGGACAGCATGGAATCCTCACAGCATCTCAAACATCTCAACTTAATCACATTGACAAAGACCTTTTAACATTGTAAGGTGATGTCAAAAAGTTCCAAGGATTAGGATGTAGGTTACCATGTGGGGACATAATTTACCTTACCTGGTGGTCATAGTCGGAAGTCCTATCCACTATTTGCTTGCTTAGTAACCATAGACTTGTGCAATTCTGAGGTTGAGCCTTTTTATTTATATAAAAAAATGAAGCTTTAAAATTTAGATAGGCTATTGTTTCAGTTTGTTTTCTTCATAGATTAGTTATTCTTTCTTCCATTCATTGATTTGGTTATAAAACATCATTATTTTTTTGCTTATGTTTCCAGAGACATGGAAAACAGGCAGCTGGAGCAGAAAATTCAGACACTTGTAACCATAAACAGGCATAATCATGAGAACCATGAGACAGAAAGAACAAACTGAACGTGGGCTAAGTGAACTCTTAAAGGCCGTCTGTCCCAAGGGGCAGACTCCATTTAGCAAGGCTCTGCCACCTCTCCTGACAGTGCCAAATATCTGAGTCTATGGGAGACACTTTCATTCAAACTGCTACAATTATGTTCTCCACAATGTATTTTAACATTGTAAGGGTTTGTGTTGATGATAACCTGAATGGGGTTGTGTACATACACTCATATCCTGGATCGTCTGGATGAGTAACCAGCATAGCTCCTGGATTCAGTGTCAGGATTTGCATTGATTTAGGACCACACAAGCACCTACTTATTTATTACTTAGATGGAATGACAACGCTTCTTCAAGTTTGTATGTATCCGGGAAAGCCGCTCTTTCCATGATGCTCTACCTAGAGATTCGGACAGAGTCTGGGACAGAACTCAAGATTGAGAATCAGTACCAGCATTACAACTGATTTTACGAGGCCTGTTTTGGAGGAATACTGGGCTAGCAGACTTGTCTGGCCACTTTCAAATGGTGACACAGTGTCAAGAAGAGAGCCAAGCTTCTTCAGTGAGTATACTCCCAGATTCAGAACCTGCATGAAGTTCTAACATGCAATAAAAATAAATCCTAGAGGTTCAGCATATAATCAATAGCAGTAGAAGGAAGATAGAGGCAAACACTTTAGAGGCATTTTTTCTTTGCTTACCTATTAACGAACAAAGGCAGGGATCTAGTTAGAGCCCGGTAAAATGTGTATTCTTAAAGTTTCCTCAATATTGATCTAAATATCCTAAATGCTTCTAGGCAAGAAAGAAGGAGACAAGAAGAAATCTGTTCAATCAGTGAAAGACAGCTTCTCATCAGACTTCTCTTTAGTCACACAGAGAAAGCAGTGGGAAAACACCCTAGAAGCTTCGAGGGTAATGAGTCAAAGCGAAATTCAAGTGGGACGGCCAACTACAGGCTTTTCAAATAGGCCACTGACTATGGTGGAGGAAAGACTCAAGTAGGCAATCAAGAAAACAAAGCAACGTATTGAGACTCCTCCGTGAAGGCAATGACAGACACTAAATATTGTCGCATTTAGGGGAAGTGTTAGTAGACCATAGGGTTGAATATCAGTGGTGATTGACTCATCTATCGACCAATGTTTAGATCACAACACATTAGCCCACAAGGGATAGACTGGGAAGTAAGGAGGTGGTGGTTTCTGAAAGCCATAAAAAGAAACAAGACCCTGCTAATGGGAGATGAGTAGTGACATTAGTGATAATTAACTATAGATATTAGTGGAAAATTAAAGCTTAAAAATATGGTTTAGACGTTTGATGACAAATACCAAAAATTAGAACTAACTTCAAAGCTAGCATAGCAAAGAGCAAAAGCCATTATTTTAAAAAGAGAAAGAAAAGACAAAAATTAAATAAATTAAGCAAGAAGGAGAAAAAGGTGAACAAAAAGGAAAAGGAAATGGTCTTGTGATACAAAGGATGCTATTTCATAATACCAATGCATTATATGTGAATGGATAAATTTATCTTTTAAAATGTAAGCTTGCCAAGT
Organism: Alexandromys fortis; assembly: GCF_014885135.2. Lineage (NCBI taxonomy): Eukaryota > Metazoa > Chordata > Mammalia > Rodentia > Cricetidae > Alexandromys > Alexandromys fortis. The sequence goes on along the minus strand of NW_026068076.1, from coordinate 3,265,250 downwards.
TAACTGCTAAAAAATGATGATAACCAAATACAATGTTATTGTAAGCAAACTCACCACAAACTAAACAACACAGGACCAACTATTAAAAGGTCAGGAACGTATATAAAAGAGAATAATTGGCTATTGATGAGCCAACAATGAGAAAGAACTATAGTAGATCCAATGAAAGATGTACATTAATGATATATTTCACCAACAAGATCCATTAGTCATGAAACTTTGTGTCTCTAAAAATACACCTTTAAAATAGATGTGCAATGCATAACACATTTGAATTCTAAATATACGTTGAGTAAAACTTATGGAAATAGAAGCAGCAAGTGACAAAATCTCTAATCAGAAGTGAAAGCTTTAACAGATTGCTTGGAGAAACAAATTAAGTGAACAAAAATTAAGTGAGACCATCAGAACTTAAGTGACAATTAAAAAGACTAGATGTATGTTTTGCAATAGAAGCAGAATTATACTTCCATTAGATGACTGATGCCCCTCGCTAAACAGAAGAATCTTTCTTTTCAGGTTCTCCTGACACACTTTAAAAATTGGATGATTTACAAACCCGCCAGAGCTTCTTAAAACATCACAGAGATCCCTAGTCCAATTCTCTTACAGAGGAAATAATTAAGGGGCTAGAGAGGAAGCTCAGTGGTTAAGATCATGTACTGCTCTTACAGATGGTCCAAGTTCAGTCCCTAGAACCCATGTCAGATGGCTCAAAACCACCTACACCTCTAGCTCCTAAAATCTGACACCCTCTCAGGATTCCATAAGCAATGCACTCATGCATAAACTCACACCTCTCACATATATACTTAATTTTTTAAAAAAGTTTTGTTTAAGTGCTGGGATTGAAAATAGTATAGAGGTTAAGAGCATGGATCGCTCTTGCAGAGGATCCAAGTTTAGGTCCAAGCACCCATAGCAGGTGTTCCCCAAGCACGGGTTACTACAGCTCCTGGAGATGTCCCATCCTCTTCTGGACTTTGTGGACATCCACTGGCACTCACATGTGCACATACACACATGTGGACAATATTAGAAACAAAAAGTAAATCTTTTGAAAATTAGGTTGAAAATTAAGCAAGAAAGGGTTAGTTAAAAAATTTTTTCTCCCACCATGGGGATGTTCTATCAGGAACTCACCAAGGGCTGGCCCGGGTCTGAAAAAGCCTGGGATAAAACCGGATTCGCTGAACATAGCGGACTATGAGGACTACTGAGAACTCAAGAACAATGGCAGTGGGTTTTCGATCCTACTGCATGTACTGGCTTTGTGGGAGCCTAGGCAGTTTGGATGCTCACCTTACTAGACCTGGATGGAGGTGGTTGGTCCTTGGACTTCCCACAGGGCAGGGAACCCTGATTGCTCTTTGGGCTGATGAGGGAGGGAGACTTGACCGGGGGGGGGAAGGAAATGGGAGGCGGTGGCGAGGAGGAGGCAGAAATCTTTAATAAATAATTAATTAAAAAAAAGAAAAAACTCAAATGGAAAAAAAATTTCCCCTCAAAAATGAAATAAGTGCATTTTCTTCTTTACTTGATGAGCAATTAAGTAACAGATAGTTGGAGTAACAGCAACGAAACTTGAAAAAATATGATATGATAATCTCATAGTTCTGGAGAGAAAAAAATTAATAAAAATAGATTGAGTTAAATTAACACAATTTTGGCATGTTCATTTGGTGTTACCTATTAAGACATGATATGTGGTTACCTTTTTTTTCCTCAGAAATCTCATTTTAATGCTCTAGGGAAGAAAAACAGCTTGTTTGTGTGTGTGAGGACACAGCAAGAAAGATACTCTCAGTACTGCTGGTTACAAGCAGCAAGCAAACCCACGTAACCTGTGTGTGGTGCAGTCTTCGGAAGAGGTGGTGAGATCCACACATATTTCATTTTGTTAGCAAGTGAGGCACTGTCTATGTAGCATGATTCTGACTTGATTTGTATTAAAGCAGACTATAAACCTATGCATATATTTGTAGAGGGGAGGTTTGAAAGAAACATGAAACCAGTTGATGAGAGATGCCTAATGCTTAATTGTGGTCACCATGGTAAAGGAAACAGAGGAAGTCAAGTTTTGCCTAACAAGCATACCGCCACATTTTCTTTTAAAATGTATCTAGTTAGTCTATTCACATGCTGTGTGTATGTAAATAATCTTCAGGAAACATCAGAGGCATAGGAGCTTTTCTGCAAACTCCCTCATTGATTCTGAACACCAGGCAGCGATCTGTGTTTCTCTATGGATGAAGACAGCCACCAGCTCTTCTGCATGTGGGAGGAAAGGCTTTCCTGAACATGTGACTGCCATATGATCTCATGTTCAAAAGCATCCTTGGGGTGGGTGGTAGAGGCTCCTCCCTGAGTCCAGGAAAGAATTCTTTGGTTGATTCTTATCCAAGGTTCATCCCCGGTTTAAGATGACAGAAGTAGCTGCAAGTTGGTTGGGACAAAGATGCTCTGCAAATCAATGTCACTGTCCTTGGACAGCTCAACATTTGACTGTGTCTTCCAATGCTTCCCACTGCCTAGGTTTGCAGAACACATGCAGAAGATTTTCATAATGCTTTATTGGAGGTGCTGATTCCGGCTCCATTACTTCCGTTTGACAAATACACATCCCTCATGACCTAATGACATAGCTGGTGTGAGAGTAGAGAGACGGGGTAACAGCATCAAGATAAAATGAAGCAGTACTGGCTAGCATCTGTGCAGAAAATATTTCAATGCCAAGATGGAGTGGGCAAAGTCAGGGCCAGTAACAAACAATAAACACACTGGGTCTCTGCAAGCCCAAGAAGAGCTCCTAATGCTCGTCGAATAAAATGTGAGGCGAGTCACGTGATATCAACTGATAAGAGATCCAGCACAGATTAAAAACTGCCTCCTCCCATCATTAACAAAGTGGCTGCCACCCAGGGCCCATTGTTGACCCAGTCAACTTTGAAAAATGCCTTCTTACTGAAAAGAAATTTCCTATAATGAGATCCTATTTTGTATTCCTTTCATTAATCTTATTTATTTATTTATTTGGCAACTGCCATTGAAGAAGAGAAAATTCCATTGAACCGACAGCTTTGGCAAGGAAATTGCTCTGGTATCTTCTAAGTACTCATAGTCTAGTCATCTTCCTTCATAGGCTCCATCAGCAAGAAACGAACACATTTTAGAAAAGAGTTCCTCTAAGTGAATGTCACCGGATACCCACAACTCTGGGCTCGGGGTGAGAAACTTGCCTTCAAATTCTGTTACAGAGGAAGTTTTCTGGGAAGCACACTGTGAACCGGAGATTGGCCCAATAACAATGAGTGCTGAAAGATGTCGGGGAGAAGAGCAGGTGGCATGTGGGTAGGGTTAAGTGTAGCAGCATCGCAGCTGGACGGCGCTGCGGAAGTTCCACCTACCTGATTCAGTGTGTGGGGTTTTTTGTAGTCTGCTGTGGTATTGAATGATGACTGTCCTAGGAAATGGCACTGATCCTAACAAGGTGGTGGTTGACGACCATCAACCCCTCTCAGGAAAGGTCCCCATGTCACTCATCATACACCCAAATTAAAATCTACTGTCTAAGTGGCAATCCAAGCTTCTGCTATTGGGTGAGGATATGAATATTTATCGGCTGCTACCGTATCCTCATGTGTATTGGTTAAATCATTCAGCACATACTTGAAATAAAAAGATTGAACTCATGACTAGGTCATTCCATCTCTGGATTCTACGTATGGAGAATACCCTGCTGGACTGTTTTAGGCATAAGTACCTAAAGTACCAGCATGACAACTGACACCATCTTGGTCGGCAAGCCCACTTTGTTCTTTTGCTGTGCCTCTGTTTAAACTCTCTTGGGTAGCCCGGGTGAAAGGAGGTTACATGCATCTTTGACAGTCTGAAATGTTCAGGAACAGTTCCAAAATTTAATTAAGTACTGATTGTCTTCTTGTGCACACGAGAGAAGAAGAAAATCTTCAGAAATAACAAAATTAAGCATGCTCTATTTTGTAGCCTTGTAATGACCTGCAGCAAATGCCTGACCCAGTTCTGAAGGCCCTGAGTCCACTCACATGAACACGATGCCTTACAAAGCTGACTCAGAAATCAAAGTCAAGAAATGGCACCATCAATGGTGATGGAGTATGGGGGGGGGGATGTTCTATCCTGTGGGTAGTAAAGGCAAAATTTAGAATAAAATGGAAATTGCCTCCCATCATGCAATTTAGAAGCAATAGTTCAGGAACTATAGGATGGCACCATCAATGACAAGGACTCTCTTATCACTATGATGGATCAGGGAACAGGTCTCCTGCTCTTGCTTGCCCCCAGAGGTTCAAGAGTAAGCTGCACTCCATGGAGGCCCTAACTGCTTTGCACCTCAGCCTCAGCCTCTCTTTCCCTGCTATGGGCAGGGCAATCCTTCTTGATCAGAGGAGCAATGTTGACACCAAGAGGCAATGGTGGGCAAGTCAGGGAAGTCAGAATTGATCCCCTCACATCACAGAAGAACACCCAGGAGAACACTCAATCCTGGTGTCAGTCACACAGGGACATGCAACGGTGGCTTTCCTCCAACAGCAGGCTTCAGCTGCTTGAAGAGTGCTCAGGAGCACTTCAAGCTATAAACAAAATCCTCAACCTAAACCAAAACAGACAAACAAGCAAAACAAAGCAACAAAAATCCAAAGCAATGGGATAAATTCGGAAATCCCAGTTCTCCATTCCCCAACCTGTGAAGAGAATGTGAGCACACCAAGAGCTTGGCCATTCTGCTTCCAAAAGTCTGCTCAGCTTAGGTCTTTCTGGCTTAGTTGATTCCTGTGCCCCTCTTTGTCCTCTCTGGGATAACCTTACAACCCCCAAATGTCGCTGGAGTTGTTATATCTGAGCTTGTCGGATCGCTAGCCTGTTGAGGGTTTTCTGGCTGCCCTGGCTCCTGCTCCTCCAGGACCCTTTGGCCATTTCATAAAAGGAACTTAAGGCAGTGGTGGCGCACGCCTTTAATCCCAGCACTTGGGAGGCAGAGGCAGGTGGATCTCTGTGAGTTCAAGACCAGCCTGATCTACAAGAGCTATTCCAGGACAGGCTCCAAAGCTACAGAGAAACCCTGTCTTGAAAAACAAAAGAAGAAAAAGAAAAAGGGACTTAAGGTTAAACTTATTCTCAGGATTAACAATCAAATCCAAACTCCTTTCCCCACTTTTCTCCTTCATTCTCTCCCTATCCTTCTCATTTTCTCTCCCTCCTTTCCCTCCCTTTCTTCCTTTAATTCAACCTTCCACTCATAGCATGCTTTGTGGATTACTTTGAGTAACATTGGCTCTATCCAGCTAACATATTACAGACATCTACAGGTGCCCATTCTTTCTCCTTCATAGTAAGTCCTTATTAAGTCCTGGTAGATAATTGGAAAGTCCCTCTGGATACCTCTGACTGAATCTGTTCCCAAGAAGAAGCAGGCAAAGACCCTAACTCAGAGGCCAGGCTGTCCTGGAGATAGGCATTAATTCTGGAAAATACTTTTTGTGTCTATGTGGAACTCATTCTGGAAAGCATAAGCAATGTCTAGGATGACATCAGGTCTTAAAAAATGCACATGGATGACCGGGTTCCCAGGAAGTCAATAAGAGTTTATTTGATAGCCTTTGTTCTTTTAATCTGATATGTACAGAAAAAATGTCCTTAGTTTCATTCTACCACTAGGTTTTGGCTGCCTGTGATTGCATGTCACTTCAGAAAGACCTGAGAGGTTCCCTGAGGCACACTGTTTCTTGTTGGTGGCATGAACCTTAAAACTCCATAGGGTTGTAGCAATAAACATGGCTCCTGCCAATACCTCTACCATGAAGCTAGACTGCCAGAAAGCTAAGGAATAGGGCAGAACCAGTCACCACGCCACAGCTTTAATCCTAGCAACATCGCTTAGCAGATTAAAGCCTCATGTGGTCAGAAAAAGATAGAGATATATAGTAAAGACAGATTCAGAGATAAAAAAAACCTTTCTAAATGGTTTGCAGTATGTTTAAAAATGTACTTGGGCTTGGGAGAGAAAAACAAAAGAATAGAGAAAGGCCATAACAAAAGAAATAGAGTAGGTGGTGCATACCTTTAATCCAAGTACGCAGAGGCATGAGGCAGGTGGATCTCTTGAATTCAAGGTCAGCCTGATCTATAGAGTGAGCTCTAGGAGAGCCAAAAATACACAGAGAAACCATTTCTTGAAAAACCAAAAATTAAAAAATAATATTAAAAGATATAGAGTTTAAAAAAAGTAATGCAAAGATGGAAAATACACAGAGAGTTTATATATCATTTGCCACATTGTTGTCTTTGAATTGTTTGACTGCTGAGAAAGGAGAAACAGCTGCGAAAAGACATTTGATTATAAATGCTGCTGAATTAATCCAACCTATATATTTAAAAATATCTTCACTTTAAAATTTAAGTCAAAAGATATGTTACTTTGGGAAAGAGGTTCTGATGGAGGAGGGTCACCTTTCTATCTGTTGTTTCATTGGTTAAGTAATAAAGAAACTGCTTGGCCTCTGATAGGGTAGAATTTAGATAGGTGGAGTAAACAGAACAGAATGCTGGGAGAAAGAAGCTGAGTCAGAGAGTCGCCATGATTCTCCCACTCCAGACAGATGCAGGTTAAGATCTTCTCTGGTAAGCTACCTCGTGGGCTACACACATTATTAGAAATGGGCTAGTCCAGGTGTGAGAGTTAGCAGAGAAAAGGCTAGATATAATGGGCCAAGCAGTGTTTAAAAGAATACAGTTTCAATGTAATTATTTCGGGGTAAAGCTAGCCGGGTTGAGGAACATAGCCCTCTGCCCATATTACAACCAGGTTCTGCTTTTATCTCCACAGGAATTGAAAGGTTGTGGATTAATTCTGGGTTAAAAAAATCAGATGTGATCAAGGAAGATCCCCCTGAAAAATCTTCAATAGAAGCAGATGGTCCTGATGATCCAATGTTTCAGAGCACCCCTGTTGCAGTTTCTTCTGAGTTATGCGTCTAGAACTGTTTCAAGACTGCTGGATAAGATGATACTGCCTCACAGAATATTCCAGTCAGAACTTGACCATATCTGAAATTTTCTCAGGGTTCCTCAAAGACTACCAGCATTCCCAATCAGCAGAAAGTAGCCTGAAGACTATGCCCACATTCTCTCCTCCCCCAAAAATGAATTATGGATGTTTCTTTATGTATTGGTTACAAGTTGTTATGGATAATGGTCAGGAAAAAAAAAACTAAGCAAAGCAGATTAAATTTAGGATTCTTGTTGTGAAAAGAAAAAAAAGGAGAAATGCTATGGGATAATGCTTTTGTACACTGTAAAGATTTACCACTCATTTTGGTTTAATAAAATGCTGATTGTCCAGTAGCCACACCCAAAGTTTAGGTGGGGTGATAAGACTAGAAGAATTCTGGGAAGAGGAAAGACAGAAATGCAGTTGTCATCCAGATGCAGAGGAAGCAAGATAAGAATGACTTACTGAGAAAAGGTACCAAACCACTTGGCTAAACATAGATAAGATTTTTGAGTTAATTTAAGTTGTAAGAGCTAGCTAATAAGCCTGAGCTAAGAGGCCAAACATTTTATAATTAACATAAGTCTCTGTGTGTTTATTAGGGACCGAATGGCTGCAGGACTAAGAGGGACAGAATCTTTTTTCTACAGAGAGATCTAGTTTCTTCATTTTTAGCATTTAAATCAACTGAATGACAAGCATTGCATACAATTCCTTGAAGCTTCTGGTGGGCCAGGAATTCACAAACTTTGTTGACAATCTGAGCAGTGTAGGGTAAACTCATAGGAGAAGGAAGGTAGGGAGACTTTCTGTAAAAACATTCTTAGAGCTTGCATACTGATTAGCTTTGGAATTGGGTGTTTCTGGGCTTGTGGGCAATGTTTTCTGTGGTATAAGTCTAAGGAAAGCACCACGTTTGCTAAGCAGCTCTGACCATAGGACAGACACACCCAGTTACTAAGCAAAGACAAAAATGCAGTTAATGTCGGAGAGCCCTCACCCTCTTGAAAGCTTTTCTTTCCTCTGTAGAGCCACCAGTTTTACATGCTGACCTGACCTGTCATAACACATCCTGAGGTGTGCCAAGGTGATTTGATTCCAGGAAGAGTGGCAAATGGTGGCTTTGTTTGACTTACATTTGTTTTATGTAAATCCAAGTTGTCACTTTGATAGTTGCCTGTGGTATCATGTGGCTTTCCATTTTTTAAAGCAGAGATTTAGAAGTCTCTTGGCCAGCTTGGCCAGTCAGTGGGAGAGAATGAATAGCATCCAGTGCCATATGGGTGACAGCATCCACAAGAGTGAGGAGCATCAATCTAAGAGAGAAGGTAGACAACAGAGCATGAGTCAATAGCAAAGACCTCATCACTGCCTGGGTGACCACATTCTGAGGGTGACTCTTTTTGGAATCTGCTTCTAATCCAACTTCTTGATTCATAACTGAGAAGATGGAAGACTATGAAAAATGCCACCTATCGGCCATCCTCTAGCAGAATGTTACACAGTGTGGTCTCCCATTTTTCTTTACTAGAATAAGGCTTCCCAGGGAGAAATACTGTGCTTGGCAGGACACTCAGACACACTGAACACCAGGAACAGCTAAAATGCATGAGATAACTCTGGAGAGTTCCAGGAATACTGGTGGCAGAGGTAAACAGAGGATATTTGGAAGAAATTGGGCTTCTTGCCTCAGCAGGCACCCGACCATTCATAAAGCAGTGACACTGTCATTCTCTTGCATGGATGGAGAGAAAGGGCATGACCTGAGAGCTGCAGGGCAGACTGTACAAGCCAGCACTCAGGCTTGAGTGTCCCCTCTCAGATGGGCAGTCAGGAGGAAGCAGCAGGTGTCTGAGAATCTCAGCTGTCAAGGGCAGATACGGAAGAAGCCGCCAAAGATTCAAATGGGTACTTTGTAGAGGCAATAACTTTCTTTGGTAATTAGTAAACTATGGTCATCGAGCCTCGATTGCAGGCCAGAAGGCCAGCTTTCAAGGGCAGAGCACACAGTGTCTTACATGCATGCTAGATGGGCAGCACAGCATGTTCTAGCTCTGGCTCTCCCAGATGGTCACTGTGCACATCTGATCTTTGCATCATGAGCTAGTTAGGACCTGAAGTGGTCCCTGAAACTGGCATTCTGTTTACCTCTCCTCTTCACTGCTATCACATCTCTATTTGACAATATTCTTTTCTTCCTTGACCAGAGAAGATGGAAAGATGGGATGCATGCACTGGGTTGTGTTTTTGTCCTCAGTCATCCCTTTGAACGTTAAAAAAAAAAAAAAGAATGTACCAAATATGTTCTAAGGGTTTTTCCCCCCTCTTTATTACTACAAGAGGGCTCATAAGGAAGAATAAAAGTATGGAGTTTACAAGGTAATTTTTTGTAAAAGACTTTTCAGTAATTATTCTTTTCAACCTCAAATTTACCTTTCCTGGCTCCCTTTCAGAGTCCCCATGCACCCTCCCATCTGTTAATTTTTCTTCTGTAAGTCAGCCCTCCACAACCCTCTCTCTGACACGAACCCTCAAGGATTGCCTCTTTTTGTTAGGGAACTTTTCTTCTTATTCACGGTAGCCCCATAGATGAGGGGGTTAGTGAGTGCTTGAGAAATCCTTAGAATCACAGACCCCAACAGGAAGAGCATGCTCCCTAGGAGTTCCAGCAAAGGCAGGTCGTTGGTACTTATGTCTTCTGCTTCATGCAAGAAAAGGAGGATCCCACACAAGACAGTCACAACCTGAGTCCAAACAGCGACCACCTCTCAAATTCATAGTGGTGTTCTGAACAGAGGTCAATGACTATTCGCATGGGTAAGGGGCAAGGAGATAAGAAAGAAACTGAGGACTGTGCACACTTCTGTGTGTCTTCACGGTGTATTTTGTTGAAACTCTTCAGAAATTGTGTCATAGAGAGGTGTCGAACAGTCATCTTAGGTGTATACTAACACTCCTCATAATATAAGATAGCTGACCAGAAATAGCACATAGTTGGGAATAAAAAATGATGCTTCATTTCCTTGTATGTTAGATATAAATGTGAACATATTATATACACATATAACAATTCCAGTCCAATTGAACTGGCTGATGCATTGAAGTCTTTGTAGATGACACAGTATTGAGAAGCTACTTTTAGCCTGAGTTCTTTCCCCCTATTTTGGTGGGTTGAGATGATGACGTTTTGAACATAAACTTACTCTTTCTTCCTTGGCTCAATGGATTCCCAGTTATGGAAGTGCTGTGTGCATCAGTGCATTGGCCAAGCCTTGTGGACTTTCATGGCTGCCTAGAACGTTAGGAGACTGTTTTTCTCTCTGCTTTGACCTGGTGGTAGATGGAAGTTGGTGGAAAGGAATTAAGTGCCCATTAGAGTTTACTATATGGTGGAGCTGGCAAGAAGTGCAATCACAGCAGCCAGGAGGCAGGGCAATTACCAGGCCAGTGCTGACGCCACTAAGTTTTGATGGGGGTGAGTGGGTGCACCACAGGGCTGGAGACAAGCTTCCACTCTCTGCGCTGATTCCTGCGGAACAGGTAGAGAACAGAAGGAAGGCAAGCCTCAGCACAGCATAGGTGTTAAGTGACAGCCATGGAGACAAACAGGTCGAAAGGAAACATTAGTTCAGAGGGGCAAAAGCAACTGGAGAAAAGCTTGGGGGTAATGAATGTAGCCAGCATTAATGCCTTGTTATCCAGAATACTGGAAGTTAAGAAACACATCCTTACTGGAAAAGAAGAACTTGGAGAGTTGGTTTCCATGGGTAGCTGAGGCTGCAAGGAGTTACTCAGCATAGAGAAATGGAAAAAAATCTGTGCCACACAGTTTGAGGGCCAGTCCCCTGATGGAGACAGGGTGAGATCACATTTTACTAACACTAACCTTGACAGCTGGTGGGCAGAATGCCACAAACTGACCAAGTTGGCGTCCAAGTTACTACTGCAGCTGGCAGCAGCCTTCTGACAACTCCCATGTGTCCCAGTTTTTTCATTTGTAGAAGAGGGCATGGTCAGGAAAACTGTGCATCAGCTCAAAAGTGACTTCTCCATACCAGGACACCTGCATTCTCTTCGTTGTTGTGTTAACCAGAGATATAGAAATACCTTAAGGTATTTCTAGCCCCTTGGGTGGTACCAGTCATGCCAAAAACTCCCCAGAAAACCATGTCATAACCCAAACTCTAACCTTAACTTTAATCCAACAGGAATCCAACTAACTTAGTAAGAACTTGCCTAGGTCTGTATCTTCTGGTTTTTTTTTTAATTTCACTTTCTCTGGGGTCTCTCTAAAAATTTCCCTGGTTCGTTATTTTGCATTTTCATGTTTTGGCATTAATAATCATACCTGCCTCTAGTCAAAACCCCTTCACTGATACCATCAGACTAACTGTATCATCTGCAAAGTTTCAAAATGCAGCCACAGCCAACTAGGGTTAACCTGTCAATGCCACAAAAGGGTCAAACTTTCAGCGCCCTCCCTATGCTGCCAATTCTGAATATTTTTAAACATGTTGGCCATGGTCAGCTTCCACTGGGGTGTGGACCCTGGCAGATAGCAGAGTGTGAGAAGAAAAGGATTCTTTCTACACTTCTCAAAGCAGCAGCCCATCCTATATCAACGGTCGCTGCTTTGTGTGGGAGCAGAAGGTGAGACTGAGACGGCCATTGGGATTGGATGGCAGGGCTCTGTGCTTTCCGTGCGGTCATTTGTGCCTGCCCTGTGTGTGGTCACTGCGGAGGCTGCTCCGGTAGGGTCCTTGCAGAGCTAGACCTCGCATGGTACTTTAAGCAGCCTTGGGAACTGCTCTCCCGGTGACCCTTCTTTCTGTAAAGAGGTTCTATGCCAAGGAAGCCCCGAGAACCAGCAGCAGATTCCACGGTCCTGATGCCTGGACTGCCTTGCCTTCAGTTTCCACTCACCTTGGCATTCAAGAGTCCCTTGTGATTTTTTGGAGACAGAGCCTTTGGACATTACAGGGCTGTTCACACCGGGTCCCCAGCAGTGCTCTCTCCTAAGCTGGAAGCAGAAGGAACAAGAACCATCACTTCAGTAGCTCGGCCCGCTGGGCACTGTACCCTACTGTTCTTCCATGGGGTGTTGTCCACCTGCTTTGAATGGATGCTCAGTTGAAAAATATTTCGCCTGGCTTGCCAGGACAAAAGCAGCAGTGAGACAGCAAGCACCTTCTAGGAAAAAAAAATATATGGCTGGCTACCCTGTTTGTACTCAGGATTATTCTTTGGTTTCATGGCTGGTCTTCCTGTAAAGCCACTGGGTACAAAAGGATCCACCCTCCTTCCAAGGCTCTGTCCTTTATGTTAGCTATTCAATGACATGTGTGCATGTGTTTTTGTTCCAGAGTGCCTCAGATCCATGTGGATATGGGTGCTCCACAAATCAGAAGTAAATACGTACGTGATAAAGAAGAGCTCATTCCTGCCAGCTTGTTGCCTGAAAAGCTACCAGTTTGCGTTCAGTTGACTTCCGCTGCCATAGTAGCTTTTGCTGGGTCCCACGCTGGCAGCCAACAGGAGTGAAAACAAAATCTGTCTCTTTCAACACCACACATTCCTTTCCTGAACTTAGGGGAAGCAGTGACAAACTCTGTTTGTCAATCAGGAGCCTGATAGCCTGTATTTGTAATGGATTGTATTGTAATGGATTGTACTGAGTTTTATCCATTTCCTGGCTAGCCAGGTAACAGGCGGCCACCCTAGTGAACTTTATTCTTTTGTGTACTTCCAGTATCAACCATTCCTTGGTATATCTTTTCCTTACCCGCCTGTTTCTCTTTAGAATCCGTTTTCTTCCTTTGAACCTAGAGTCCCCTTCTTTCCTCTTTTTCATTTTGTGCTAGGTGACTTTTGTCTTGCGTTTGACTCTCATTTCTCCCGTCTGTTTAGAAGTTGCCTTCTTCCTGCCAAAGGCTAGACTGGTTTTGTGGTGAATTTCAATATTTTCTACTCATTCCCTGCCTTCATTATGTTAGCTCATCTTGTCTCATGACTGCATCTACATTCCTAAGATGTTCCCCTTCTTGAAGTCTTCATTTTCTCGTTACCTCCCTACGTCATTCGGGTTCCATCACTTTCTTTTCACCATAAACCTTCTCCTGAACATTGGCAATTGAGAGTTAATGTATTGGTCAGAAATCAGAGACTGAACACAAAGAGCACTCTAAAGACAGAAGATCTTGGCAGACTTTGCAGGAGTCAAAGAAGACAAGAGAGGAAGTCTTCAAGGAGGTCATAGAAGCATTGTTTCTCAGCAACAAGGTAGCACTGCTGTCCTAGTTACCATACTAACTCTTCTGCAGAAAGGACACAAGAAGAGGAGGAGAAATTTAGGAAGAACTTTAAAACTTTAAAAGTTCTTCTGCTGGTGAAGAACTGGAAACCCTGTGCAGAGTCTTCACGCCAGAGGCCTCCCAGGCCCCCTCACCTGCTTACGGGTGGAGTTCACATTTGCCAGGGATTTTATTTGCTTCTGTGTTGATTTAGATATAAATATTTTTATCTGAGTACAGAAGCCTGGGACACTATGCATGGTATGTCTCTTGGCTTTTTTTGTTCCCGAATCTTCATTTGCGAGCTGTAGAACCTTGCTATGGAATCCCCAAAAACGTCCACGAGGCAACACCATCTCTCTACAGGAATAAAGACAAAGTGCTTCTTGACTCATACCAAAATAATCTTTAAGTTTTTATTATGGTAAATGATATATAACAGAAACTGAGCCTTTTATCAATGTTCAGGTGTATTTTTTACATTGATTTCATTCATAATAATACATGGCCATTACCACTATTTCAATACTTTTCACCAATCTAACACACACTTGCCACCATACTAAACATATTCTCCCCTATCCTCCAACTGCTGATAACAAGTCCTTTATTTCCTGTACCTACTAATTTGCCTATTCTAATCATTTAATGCAAGTGAAAACATACAATCCATGTCCCACAGGGTCTGCCTGGCTTTACATAGCGTGTTCTCTGGTTTACTTACATCACATTATATATATGTCAGAACATTTCTTGCTGAAAATATACCATGCTCCATGGCATGTGTGTACTGCATGTTGTTTATCTATTCCCCTGCTAATACAGCTAGAGCTGGTTTCCATATTCTGTCTATTGTGGACAATACTAAAATGAACTTCAGTATGCCACTATCCATTCAGATACTGTTTGAACTCTTCTGGGTTCATACAAGGAATGAAATTGCTGAGTTGCATAGTAATTTCGTGTTTAACTTGTTGAGGAATAACTACACGACTTCTATAACACCTTCGTGGTTTTTACATTTCCACCAGCAAGGTACAGTTCCAGTCTCTCCATATCATCACCAGATTTTATTACTTTTTTTTTCTTTTTTAAAAAATTGTAGAGCCGGGCGGTGGTGGCGCACGCCTTTAATCCCAGCACTTGGGAGGCAGAGGCAGGCGGATCTCTGTGAGTTCGAGACCAGCCTGGTCTACAAGAGCTAGTTCCAGGACAGGCTCCAAAACCACAGAGAAACCCTGTCTAGAAAAAACAAAAAAAAAAAATTGTATTCATCCCAGTAACTATAAAGTAGTACCTTTTGTAATTTTCATTTTCCAGATAAGTAATGATATCATATGTCTTTTCTCTGTAGACTAGCCCTGTTGTGGTCTTATTTGTCCATTTAAAAATTAGGCTGTGTTTTTCCTGTTGAATTGTGCTGAGGCCAAGCGTTACAAATATTTTTCCTAGTTTTCACTCCCTTCGATGCAAAAAAAAAATGTTTGATTTTGAAAGTCTTACTTATTTTTGCATTCGGTATTATGCTAAAAAAAATCTATTGCCAAATCCATGCTCATAAAGACTTAAATGTTTTCTAGTGAGAAATTATGGTTTTAACTCTTTATTTAGGATAGTGTTTGACTTTGAATCTGTGTTTGTCTATTTGAGGTAGAGGACCAACTTCATTCCTTTCACGCAGAAGTCCAGCTGTTCTAACACCTTGACTTTCTGTGGAAAGGATATGACAAGCTTCTCAAAGATCAGATTTCCGCAGGTGCATCTTAATTTACTCAAGATTTTATTATGCTGGATCGTATCCTTATGCCACTAGGAGTCTGGTTTGTTGGCTGGCGATTGGCAGGAGATTTTGAAATGAGAAAACTGGACTCCCTGTTTTTTTTTTTTTTAACCTTTTCATCCCTTGCCAATACTTGTGATCCCAAGGACCTGCTTCTCCACTCGTGAAAGGTCTCTGTGGGGATTTCAGTAGGAGCTGCCTTGCATCTGTAGTCTGTAGATGATCTTGAGTTATATAATATTATAACAGTGTAAATATGTTTATTTGAAATAAATTTAAATATTTTATTTAAATATCATGAATGCGGGATGCCTTCTCTTATCTTTAGGATTGAAAATATTTTTTTATTCAATAACATTTTGCAACTTTTTATGGAGGTCTTTCTATTTATATGGCTAAATATAGTCCTGAGTATTTCATTCTAAATATACTATCACAAGTGAACTTGCATTAGACTTATTTTGGAAATATTCATCACAAGGGTAGAGAAAGTCAACTACTTTACACGTGTATACTTATTTTTATGTATTTTTGCTTGCTGTCTGTATCTTATTTGTGTTTATATAATATTCTAGTTGTCATATATGTAACAACATATATGGTGTTTCAGTTTTAACCATGCCTAAATATTTTACTTCTTTTTTGATTTTTTTTTAGTTATGCATTAGTTAAGATTGTGCTCTTTAACATACATGGATTCCCCTGGGAAGAGGAAATAGGCAAGATCTCTTGAGAAAATTAAGAGCATGGGGGGGGGGAAGGAAGGTCAGGGGAGGGGAGGAGGGAAAGGAGGAGGGGAAGGAGGAGGAAAAAGGGAGGGAACAGAATGGTTGAGATGGGGGAAAGACAGAAAGGAGAACAAAGAAAGAGATATTTTGATTATGGGGGTCATTATGGGGTTAGCATGAAGCCTTGCACCAGGGAATTTCCCAGGATACCACAAGGATAACTCCAGATAAGACCCTAAGCAATAGCGAAGAGGGTGCCTAAACTGGTCTTCTCCTATAATCATATTGATGGCTGCCTTAATTGTCATCATAGAACCTTCGTCCAGCATCTGATGGAAGCAGATACAGAGATCCATAGCTAAGCACTGGACCCAGCTTCCAGAAACCAGTAGTACAAGAGAGGAAGAAATGATAATATGAAAAAAGGGATACCTCCAGAAACAGCTTATCTGACTACAGACTGATACCAGGGGAAACTGCATAGAACCAAGCTAGGCCCTAAGAATGTGGGTGACGTTGTGTGACTTGGGCAGTCTGTGGGGCCACCGACAGTGGGACCAGGATTTATCCCTAGTGCTTGAACTGGTGTTTTGAACTATTCTTTTTTGACGGATACTTTGCTCAGCCTGAATGGGAGTTTGGAGGATGGGGCTTGGCCCTGACTCAAAGTGATGTGTCAGAATTTGTTGACTCCCCATGGGAAGCCTTACCCTCTTTGAGGAATGGATGGAGAGTGGGGTGGGAGGAAGGGGAGGGGAGGAGGAGGAAGGAAGGGAGTGGGAGCTAGGATAGATATATAGAATGAGAAAAGATCATTTTTAAAAAAATAATTAATTAATTTTAAAAAAGGGTATGCTCTTTAAATCTCACTTATTGGCAAATTTCCCAGGTTCCCTATTAAACTCCGACTTTATAACATTATGATGAGAAGAGAGATTTTTATGTGATTCCAATGTTTCTATTTATCAGAGATTATTTTGTGATATAAGACATATTCTGGAGAGCATCTTATGACTTGCTTGGTTGTGTGCTCTTCATGTATTTTATGAGCAGATAAAATTCTGTATGTCCTCCTTGATCCTCAGATCTTATATTAAACAGCTGTTTCTTCCAGACCCTTCACTGTTTGCTTCATCATCAGGTTCTACTCTACCTGTTTACAATTGTTGTATATTTTCCACAGTTGACTCCTTTCAATATATAGTGTCCTTTTTGTCTCTTGTGACAGCTTTTAACGTGACCTCTGTTTTGTTTGATATTGATACAGTTAGCTCAGTTCTTCTTTGATGGCTGTGTGCACAATAAACTTTTCCACTTTTTCTTTTCAAATAACTTCGAATTTAATGAATCCAAAGTGAATCTCTTACAGGTAGTATCTAACTAAGTTTATTTTTAAAATTCATTTTTTTGCCTTTGCTTTTTGATTGGAGAATTTAACCCATTTATATTAAAATTTGTTACTGAAAAGGAAGAACTTAAGTGACTTTACTGTGTGTTTCTACCATTTCTGTTCCTCACTTTCTTATTTACATTTTTGTTTTACATTTGGTTGGGTTTTGTACTGAATTATTTTGATTTTGCATACTAATTTGCTATTAAGCATGCAATTTTGAATATTTTTGTGGTTATTGTTGAAATTGTATTTAGCATCTCAAATGACCACATATATAAAGTTTAATCAGTCTACTAACTTAACATCATACAATCTTCTGGCAACTTTCCACATGAATTTTTTTTTTATCCCTATAGAGAATTCAGGTAGGAAAGGCAAAACGTTATGAGAGCAGATAAGATATGTGATCTCTCCTGATAGGACTGTGGCTTTACAGGGGAAGGGATCACGGGGCCCCAGGCCTTCTTAAGGAAGTATTGGCAGCCAGTTGTAGCTGGAGGAAGGGTATCACTTTCATCAGTAGCATGAGCACTGATACACTGCCATCATTCGGTTAATAACCTCCAATCTAGGATCATGCAGGCAATGCAGAAAGGGGACTGGTTGGAAAGAAAGTTTTCATCAGGAGAGTGAGAGGTTAGAGAGGATAATGGGGGGAGAAGGGGTAAAATCCATTATTTACATGTAAGAAACTGTCAAAGAATCAAAAGAAAACATTTAAAGTAGAAAACAAACAAACAAAAAACTAAAACAAAACCCCAACATTGGATGGGAGCAAAATGGTCTGGCAGCTAATTTTTAAGGTTAAATCATATGTGATGATTTATGAATTTTTAAATTCTGTGTTATAGAATCAAGTAAACCTATGGGGGTAGAATTCACAGGTAGAGCTGTTGATTAGTCTGTAGACTCAGTAGTTACTGTTGATAAGTTACTAACATAAAATTATGTCACTGAACCAAATACAGCTAGAGAGAGCCTCACTTTGGGGTGGGCTCTTTTGTGCTTTCGTTTCACCTGAGTGCTTGTCCGACTTGTTCTTAGCGTGCTCTATAAAATCAACCAATCAGCATTGGCTTACACTTTTGCTAATCTGAGAATAAACTGATTTCTTCCTTGTCTGTGAAGTCCTGCCAAATGTAAAATACCTCTTTCTCTCTCTCTCCCTTCCCCACTCTGCATTTCTCTCTTTCTCTCCCTCCCACTCTCTGTTTCTGTATCTCTCTCCGTGTCTCTGTTTCTGTATCTCTCTCTCTCTCTCTCTCTCTCTCTCTCTCTCTCTCTCTCTCTCTCTCTCTCTCTCTCTCTCTCTCTCTTCCCCCCACTGTGTGTTTGTGTGTTGTTTGAGCACTTTGATAGTATTGTTGTTTCAGTTGAGAAGCCAACCATAATCTTGACCAAGTTTCCTCAACTAACTGTAACAAGTTTCTCTCCTTTGACTTTCAAGGTTCTTCTTGTTTTCAGACAGTTGTATTCTTTTTTTCTCTGTGAAACTCTGAACTCACCCTGAGGACTGGTGGGTGATCTTCTTGGATTTATGGATTCATGTCTTTCATCAAGAATGTGCTATTTTCAGCCTGCATCCTTTGAAATCTTCTTCCTTCCCCCTTGCCTATCGCATCTTCCTCTAGGATTCCCATGATGCCTAGGTCTAAGTTAATCTCCTGAGGACACTCAGTAACTCAGGTTCCATGAGTTTTTTGATTCTATTCTTTCTGTTTCTCAGCCTAGATGGCTTAAATCATTCTAGTGTGATTTTACTGATTCTTTATTCTGAAGACCGAAATCTACTGCTGAATACCTTTAATGAATTCTTAATTTTCACTATTAATAAAGAATTCCCTTCTCATCTCCCCACCAGACATTAGGAAGTCTATTGTATGGTTAAGCCGTCATCTTTGATCTCACTCACTTGAAAGTGCTTAGTTTGGGTCTCCATGACCCTCAGCAATTTCCAACGCATTTCTGAACCAAGTTTCTCATTGAGCAAAACAGAAATGGCAGTCAGGTAGGTCTCATCAAGCCTGGTTAGAATAAACATACAAAATCATTTGCCTTCACACTAGTCTTCTTCAAGAGAAAAAAAAAACATTAGGTTCCCACAGGGGGGAATATGGGTACACTGCTATGTCTCAAAGTTTTCACATAGACTTGAAATTGCTTTGTTGTGATGTGGCATTAATTTGCTTGCTGCAATCCTTTGATTGTTCTTTCAAGTTATAATAGAGTTGGTTCTGATAGTGCTTCCTGAATGTCTTCCTATGGGGCTGTGAGAGCTTGCGACATTCTCCTGTTCTGTGTTTCTGCTGGCATCCCCACTGCAAAACTTCACCTACTTGATCCTCTTGAGGAGGTTTACAAGAATTCCCAAAACTTAGCACAGCTAGGCACCTGTGAGAGCAGAAATACAATCTTGTAGTTTACAATCCTTCCCAGAAAATTAGGGACTCAATGGAATATCCTTGCTGAGCCCCAAATGTATTAGGTTCTTTATCACCCGTCTTCTGCAACTTTATTAAGAAACACTCGGGCTTTTGTTTTTAAATGTTTATTAGGTGGCCTCTTTTTATTTGACTCAAGATTTTGCAGCTATAAATTTTGGAAAGGTATGGCTTCATATGACGTGCTTAGCAGAGCTGAGCAAAGGCGTGGATTCCTCGCTCAAAGCCAGTCAGCCTTGTGCCACTCAGCTCAGGGCACACATCTGACAGGATACTGAGATTTCTGCTTTTGCTTAATATTCATGTAATGTGTAGGGAATAGCAAGGGAAGGAGATTTCCGTGAGAATTCTCATTGCTTTTCTGCCATGCTAAGCAATCCAGTGCTAGTAAGATGACCCCTCCTCTCTCGCTACACCTGGTGCAGACTGGAAGTTGAGGGCAACTGGTCAGCTCGCTATTGTTGCTGGAGAAGCCCTCTTGAGAGCCTCACTTCCCTTTTTGCTACCATCCCAGTAATTAGAAAGCTATGTTTTTATCATCACACACCATTCCCTCTCCCCATGAAGAG
Source organism: Alexandromys fortis (assembly GCF_014885135.2). Lineage (NCBI taxonomy): Eukaryota > Metazoa > Chordata > Mammalia > Rodentia > Cricetidae > Alexandromys > Alexandromys fortis. The sequence goes on along the minus strand of NW_026068076.1, from coordinate 3,245,019 downwards.
ATCAATGAAATAGTTTTTCTCCATCTTGCTCCATTTTAAGCACCATTTATTCATGACTACCAACTCTGAATGCAGAAGGATATTGGACAGTGGCAGCGAAATGCTTTTCTATTTTTTTTAAACTGCTTTTAAAGCAAGACAGAGGAACTTAAGTCATTATTGAACAAGACATTGGTACCCATGGAGGACACTGGATTTCATACATGCTGTTAAGATAGACCTGATAAGGAGCTCTGTAACATTGGAACATTTTCTGTGTAAAGCAAATTGTAGTATTTTGGCTCTTATTTGAATGAACTGCAACTATTAAAGAGCCCACTCTACTCTGCTCTAGTTAGCTGTCCAGAGCCATAAGACTGTCTGTCTAAGTAATTAAGTAATTTATAATTCTGCATATTATCACAATGAATTAAATGTTTTAGTTCAATTTTGCTCTATGCATGTATGTGTTTATTATGTGTTATTGGTATATACTTATGCACTATCTATGATATGTTTAACTATTATACATAATTACTATTAACTGATTGTACAAAAGTTAGAAAAAGATAATATTGCCACCCAGAAAAAAGTGGCGATTTTCAGACCAAGTGATAGCGTGTCTAAGGAGGAAACACTCAGCTTGGGGTTTTCTTGCTGGCTGGTGCACTGACATCATTGTGACACCTCCAGCTGGCTTTTTCCCACCGAATGACAATTACATACATGCTCCCATTCTACTCGGTGCTCACAGAGCATAAAGAGAAGGGAAAACAGTGATCTAGGTCCATGAGGGAAAGCTATAACCACGGGAAAAGTAAGCAAACCGAACCGCAGCCAAATGAAGGGAGGATGGCCAAGGTGAAGAAACATTGAACTGAAAATAGCCTCGATCTCAAAGGAAACTGGAATTTATCGGGTGACTGAAAAATGAAATGGAAGAAAACAATTTCTTCTTTGAATTTATGACATCAAAACAGGGCTTCGTGTTTCATCTTAGACGTCGCTTCTAAGAATTCTCCTCCGATTCTCTTCTCCAGTGTCTGTCTGGCCTCCATCTTCTCACTGTTTGCTTAGGGCCCCGTGTCCTTCCTATTGGATAGATGATTATTATATATCATTTGCCTCTTGGAGAAAGGAGTTATGCACTATTCTTTGTAGGGATTGGCAATTATCAGGTTATTAGTAAACGGGTAATGTGTGAAAGTTCTTTGAAAAGGATTAATAATGTGAAATGTAGTATTTTCTTAAATATAACTTTATAATAAAGCGTTTGTGTTTGTTGAGGAAGTGTGACTTGACTTGGAAACAGGAAGTCAGTTATTGGATCATGCCTAACTTGGTGTGCAATTCTAACAAAACCTCTCAAGTGCTTCAACTCTGGGCAGTTCAGTTTCCTAGTTGAGAGACTCGCCGTTCCCTATTGTCTGACCTAGTAGAATGCCATAGGTGCAGATTCTGCATCCTTGCCTGGCTCCAGGGACTTGACCTGGCTAGCGGTAGCTACGAAGGGAAGGAATGACAGACACACAGAAAAAAAAAACCCGAGGATCCTCTCATGGAGAAACTACAGAGCTCTAGAAGCGAAACACAGCATCTTTATTATATAGGTTGGACAAGGAGCCATACACGAGCAAGGTTATTACGTACATGAATAAGGAGGTGGGGTTTATGTGCACAGCTGGATCAAGGAGACAGGTTTAGCCAATCACAGTGAGAGCAGTGTCTGCCTGGGAGTTGTCTTCAGACAAGGGAAGAATTCTGTGGTTGACATGCTCTGCATACTCCATCACCACCCATGCTAGGACCCTTGAGGAAGGCTTTGCCATTTTCTCACTATGCCTCACCCAGAAGAGGATGGGAAGAGGCATTGCCTTTCCAGTGGAGCTGAGACTGAGGTCTCTGGCATGGCTGTGCCCATGTCAGCAATATGTATTTACTCAGGTGTGACATAAAGCTTCCTCCACTTCCTGTAGGCAGCAATATAGCAATTATGTGACATGTTCATTTTTTTAATATAGGCATACCATGCACTTAAAATAAAAATATAGTCCATAAGATACTTTATGCTTTATCGTGATCCAATTTACATCCATATTCTCAAACTTTTCAGAAGTGTTCTCTAAACTATTTAAATTTAAACAGCATTTAATAGAAGTCAATTCATGTTTAAGTCATGTTTACAAGGCATAGGGTTATTTCAAAGGACGGTTATTCCAATTTGCTTCATAATTTAGCCTCTTCTTTCAGTACCAATGCTTTAAAGCAGCATTCTCTATGCCCACGTCTGCATCATTTCTGCTCAGCCATTATTGAATGGCAGTGGGAAGGAACTCTCCCCTCCGAATCACCTTTATTGTCTTCAAGAAGCTGAGCTCAGGAACTCTACCGCTATCTTGCAAACGATAATGTTCAGAACCGTGCACAGATATGTGCTGCTTTGTGAAATAAGGAAAGAAATGCTGATTTGAGTTGGACAGAAAATATGTGTGCTCTCAATCTTAAAAGAAGAAAAAAGGTATTTCATTGATGTGCTAGATGTTTAGGTTATTTTCTTTTCCTTTTAAAAACTGGGCTGGATGTTTTGCTGTTACTGTTATTTTTGCTTTGTTTTCTGGTTTTAGGTAGTATCAAGTCTCTCATAATTGTGACGTCACATACACCCAGCTCATCACAACTTGGCCTCACCTGAACAAGGTACAGTCTGGACTCGGTCTATGCCCCACTCAGTGGAAAATCGGTGTGCCCAAATTATAACTGAAATCACCTCACATTCCTGTTCCTAATCCTGAAATTTACTCCTAACTCTGGAATCTGTGCCTTTTGATGCCGGCAAATCACTTTATTCACAAAATAATAGACATAGCATACATTGTATAACATATAATGCTTGCTATCATGTGGCACACTATTTAATAACCAACCAGCTACTAGCTATACATTTAACTATGCAAGACCCTGATTTCAGAATATATTAAAAAGATTCCAAAAGGAAGCATATTTACAAGTTACCTACATAGGAAACATGAAATTGAAGAAGAAAATTTAAAAGGATAAGGGAAAAATAATTGCTCAGATCAACTGTCCAGTTGCTGGATTAGGGTATTGGGTTTTGTTGAAATTTCATACAAAGTGAGAAATAGTTTATTTTAAAAAAAAACTCTAGTGAAACAAAGAAAATATTGCTGTTTATGACACTATAACCTAAGTATTAGTTAAAAACGGTATCAAAAAGCACAAAGAATACAAAGCCCTTAGGTTTTCTTCAGCAGGTTGTGGGTATGGGGCTGATTCTTGGTTGCTTCTGTGCGACACTTGGATCATCTCTGAGAACATCTTCTCCGGTGCCCGTTCTTAACGTCACCTTGATTAAGGTGGGCGGAGCAGCCAGAAACTGCCCACAGGGACAGTCATATAACTACCACCATGCCAAAGCATGGCGCACTTCCGGTGGGTCCCCAACTGCTCCTTCCCTTCGCAGTCAGTCCCCACACCCTCGCAGGTCCAGGCAGCTGCAGAGGAGCAGAGGAGCTGCGCCAGAACACTGCAGATTAGGAACAAGACTGCCTTCCCGGGAGCCTACTTTTCTGGTGTTGACTTCATCTCTTGGGAGACGGCATTTTGGCTGGTATGAAGGAGAAGGCAGGTTGAGTCATTGGACTTAATACATTTCTTTAGGTCTGGTAATTGCCAGATTTTGTGGAAGCATGGTTAATCAGAAGTTAGAGGCTCGTGAGTCATTTTGGGAACACAGTTAACCAATCACGAGATTTGCCTTGGATTCCAGAAATACCCTGGGAGGGATTTGGGATTTGAAGCAGCTTTAATGAACTAAAGTTTCCACAATTTTTTAAACATTGTCTTACTCTGTGGTCCATGCTGATTTGCAGGCCACACTTGCAGTCTTCTGGCCAGAACTTCCAAAGTGCAAGGATTACAGGTGTCATCACGCCTGATCTCTAAGTTTTGAGCCTTCACTTGAACTTGAACCTACATGTTTAAGCATTACTAAAATAATTGAGGCTTTAGTTTTATATAACTATATATATTTTATGTACGATATAGTATATAATACAGAATACATATAGTTACATATCTACTAAAGCCTCATTTATTGTACATAGGTGTGTGTGTGTGTGTACATGTGTGTATGTACACATGTGTGTATGTTTCATCTGTTCACCATTCAGAATGGAGCTGTTTCTCATCCTCTGACTAGTGAACCATCCACTCTTATTTCTGGCAGGTTTTTATTGCAGACTTTTGCTCTACTTTGCACGTTGGGCATGCTCAGGAGGCTGGACCATGATGAATCATCATCACTAGGCTTTACTTCAAAAATCTCTGGCCACCAGACGTTTGGTTTCCCATGGTGAGGAGTTAAGCGCCAAAGCTGATCTGTGGCAGGAAGGGGTGAACAAGATCATGTGAGCAGCATTTCATGCTTGGAGAGCCGCTCAGAACTGGATGTTCCATTTCTTACTCTAAATGGGTTTGTGCTCTAGATGGCCAACTGGCATCTTTCGTTTTGGCGTTCCAATAAAATTTGCAAGTGTTCCTAGATATAAAAATGGCGCTGTGAACACCTTCACCTTTAAGAGTCTCCTGAGAAGTCTTACTCCTAAGAGTAAGAAGCAAAGCAGATTCGATGGCTTTGACATCAATGGCTGTGTTCAGTGTCAGTTCCATGACCCGCACTGAGATTTTGTTAAATGAGTTTAAACCTTTTTTTTTTTTTTTTTTTTTTTTAAAGTGAAGCTGGGACACTTCTAGATCTGTCTCAGACACAAATGTCTTTCCAGTTTGCTTTTTCTCTTTGTCATATTTAGTGGGAAAATTCACTTTGGATCTTTCCATAACTGCATTTTCATTGTTCCATCTGTCAAAGTTTAGTGAACTCACCTGTCTTTTAATTTCTTGTTTAGAAATTTCGGGGAATATAATTTACTTACAGCAATGAGTCTATCCCCCACCTCTATGCTTTTCTTTCATAGGCAACAACTACAACATATGCAGATGACTGAGAGAGGAAAATAAGATGCGAGAAGGTGGCTCTCTTCAAAGGCTCCAGGAGCATTAGTGTCATGTCTGAAGCACCCATTTGTGTCAACGGTACAGACCTTTCAGTGGAAAATTGTGCTGTGCTACCTTTCAGAGTATGAAATGCTAATTTGGGATTTACAGTTTTTGAACTGGAGGGTGGCATTTTGCATGGGATTTTGTTTAATTTCCAGGGAAAAAAAGGCATTCGAAACACAACTGCCTACAGCCAACTGTCAACAAAAATCAACCATAATAGCGTGGAGCCTGTCACTGACGTGTGTGGCGATGTGGTAATCTTCTCAATTTAGCTGGATATTTCTTCTCTGCACAAAATAGCTGAAAGTCTTGCTAGGCATTTATGAATATCGGATGTTATTAGGCTGATAATGGGACCAGATTAAGGAAGTGTACTCTGGTTCAAAGTGTCAGTTAAAAGACACAAAATGGGACAGTCCGTGGTCCTCTGAAGAAAGGGCTCTTTCTTTCAGGTTTGTTCCAGGTTTGGGTGATAGCTGAGTTCCATCTGCAGGGGCTTTCTGGGGGAAAATGAAGTTTTTATGCTATTTTCCCCCTAGAAGTCCATTTTTGTTTATTAAGAGGGTGAAATAGGAAAAGAACAATCCCTGAGAATGGAAGTGAGGAGAGAAGGTTCTGGAACATGTCCCAGGTGAGGCTAACTGGGCTTTCCTTCCTTCCTCATGGAGAGCCAGGGCTGAGGCCAAGCCATAGAGGTCTAAGGGCTGAGAAGATTTTCTCTTTTGGGAGGCTCTGTCTTTTGATGGCAGAACCCTTGAGAATTCTAAGTAACAATTGGCAAAATACAAGGTTAAAGATAAGGCTGTGTTGTCCCCATCTTAGAAAAGACAGAGTTGACATGTTATTGGTTGTCACCAGACCATTGTGGCCTCAGTGAAACCCCCTTCTTTTCCTCCCTCCCTCCCTTCCTTCCTCCCTCTCTCCCTCTCTCCCTCCTTTCCTTCCTCCCTCCCTTCCTTTCTGACTGGATATTTCTATATATCCCAAGTTAGACTTCAATTCTTGACATTACTTCTTGAATTCCAAGGGCTAAAATTATAGGCTGATGTGCAGCCACACCCAACAGTGACTCTTCTTATATAAAAGGGGTTTAGAGTCAAACAAGATTTGTTTTCAGTTATCAAATAAAAAAATTTTAAGTTAGCCATGTTCAAATTTTAGTTTGATCATTTATTAGTTTTACTGCAGCTAAGCTTCTTATAATAGTGCATGTAGGATATGCGTTTAGTATGTAAGGAACACCAATTATCTACATTGTTATGATTATAACTAACAAGCAACCTAGTCACTGATGGATGTAGTACTCACCACAAAAATGGAAGGAGAAATACATGAACAGTTAGGGTTTATAACTTGAGAAAAGTGAGTTTGTGTTTCTTCATCACTAATTTTGTGTCTATGGGAAAGAAAAGTGAATGGTATTATTTAAGGAACATGGAATACATTCAAAGACACAAATTGCACCATGACTAAAGAGCAGGGGATCAGCACGCTGCTAAGTGATATGAATTCCTCACCACTGTCCTTGTGTAGTCTTGTTTTCTATATATATTACTATACTTTCTATATATGTAGTATATACATACATATACATAAGGATATCAAAAAACTAACAGAAAAATTGAACAAAGGATATGATTTACAGTTTTTTTAGAAACCAGGTACAAGGTGGTCATTTCTGGATCACCCATGCATTGCAGAAGCACCAAGTGAATCGTAGGCATGTGAACCTCCTTTTTCATGTCTGAAGGAGAAGAAAGTTTGCCAATAGGTTCTATTAATAGTTTACATAGATTTGGATAATTTATAATTATCTCAATTACCCTTATGATGGTGACTCTTGGCATTTTTTTATTTTTAGCCTTTAAAATTAGTCATTACATTATCAATCCATAAGATTTTGAGGGACATTCCTGATCAAAAACTATAACTGTGGATCTGGGATGGATTCAGAATAGACAACTGTCAGATGACAGGTCTTGGTTGGGTATTGGCTCCAGAAAAGCACAGCTGAAATGGAAATCTCTGCCTTCCTAGGGTGCATAAATATTTGCCATTGACTAAGTGTGGACCACATGGATGGGGGATCAACTGTGATAGTTCACACCTGTATTCCAGCAGTCCTACTGTGGGAAGGGAGGAAAGGAGAATGGAAAAGCTCACAGGCCAGCTAACCTAGAGCAAGCAGCATCATAGAAACAAGAGAGCGCTGCCTTAACAAGGTGAAAGTGGATTACCAACTCCTGAAAGTTATCTTCTGACATGCATACATACATACATACATACACACATACATACATACGTGCATGCATGCATCCAGGTAGATAGATACATAGATAGATAGATAGATAGATAGATAGATAGATAGATAGATAGATAAAGATGTGTGTGTGCATGTGTGTGTAATATACCTGTATCCATACAACAAATAAAATAAAATTTTAAATTAAGAAAAATGTGTAAAAATTTCCTGTGAATTTTTTTTAAAACATAGTCTCATTATCCCAGGTTGGACTATATACCCAAGAATAACCTTGAATTTCCAATTCTTCTGCCTCTTCCTTCCAAGTGCTGGAATTATAAGTCTGCACCTCCATAAACCATTATATCTGATGCTGAGGCTTAAACCCAGGGCTTCAGGCATGCTATGCAAACTCTCTGCCAACTAAGCTACAGCCTCAGTACCCCTTTGAAAAATAAATTTTCTGATAATAAACATCTTTAAAACAAGATGCTAACACTTTGACTGGACTTGGCAACTGGGTAGAGCGATGAGGAAGGACCAAGTCCCTCCCCACTGTATGCTACAGACTCGAGCCACCTTCCTTGAGGAGAAGGGCAAAGTTGACAGTAAGATGAATTGGGATTTTCCTAATTTCTGAGGTCTGACATTCCAAAGTCTGAATGAAAGTGGGAGTGACTGCAGCTTCCACAAGTTAGGAAACAAGAGTGCTCAGGAAAATTACACTGCCCCCCCACCCAAACAAACCAAGAGTACCTGTTCCTATGATTGAGAGCTTCAAATCCTACTTATACCAATTTGTGTGGGTTGGCAGGTGGATGTGGGGGTTTTATGAGAGCCTTGAACTTCCTGTATAACTGAGGATGACTCTGGACTCCTAATTCTCCTTAATCTGTCTCTTTTTTTAATAGAAAATGTATTTTTATACATTATATTCTGGTTATAGTTTCTTTTCCCCAACCCCTTTCGGTCTCCCCTTCTCTCCCTCCCTCCCTTTCTTCTCTCTCTCTCTCTCTCTCTCTCTC
>NW_026068076.1:3023321-3236231 GCF_014885135.2 Alexandromys fortis | reverse complement strand
CCCCCCTTTCCCTCCCCCTCCCCCAATCAAGTCCCCCTCCCTCATCAGCCCGAAGAGCAATCAGGGTTCCCTGCCCTGTTTTAATTTATTTTTGTTGAGAGCAAAGGACATGGTAGACACGACAAAATGACAGCCTACAGAATGGGAAAGATCTTCACTAACCCCACATCAAACAGAGGTCTGATCTCCAAAATATACAAAGAACTCAAGAAATTGGTCATCAAAAGAATAAACAATCCAATAAAAAATGGAGTACAGACCTAAACAGAGAACTCTCAACCAAGAAATCTAAAATGCCTGAAAGACACTTAAGGAAATGTTCAACATCCTTAGTCATCAGAGAAATGCAAATCAAAACAACTCTGAGATTCCATCTTACACCTGTAAGAATGACCAAGATCAAAAATACTGATGACAACATGTACTTCTCTTTATAATTGGGTTTGGAGAAAGTATGAGACCAGTATCCATTTTTTCTTTCTATTATTTATGTCTTATTTATTTATTTATTTATTTATTTATTTATTTATTTATTTACACACTAGGTATTGAACTCAGCACTTTGTACATGCTAAGCCAGAACTCTTCTGTTGAAATGTCACAGGCTGCATGATTGATGGGACTGCCCTTTGCCAACAAATGCTGATTGGGAGCCTGACTGGCAACAGAAGTCAGAAAGGGATGGGTCACCAAGTAAGACTAGCCAGGTCTTTGCTTATGTAAGATTCCATTTCTGTGAGGAAATCATGTTCTCACATAAATAAGTTACAGGATTCCAGAATGTGATGATAGCTAGGGAAAAGAGTGTAAGTACTTAGGTTTTCCATGTGTATTATTTTGTTGTCCTGGGTTATCCTCTTCTCTAGCCACATCTCCAACATGCCTCCTTTACCCTCAGTGTGAGCCATTGGCACCTCAATTTTTCCACTTTTACATACACAGCTATGTAATTTTAAGTTTTCCCCATTTCCTAAGAAATTCTTGCCCTTCAAACTCTGTCATGTGTGTGTTAGAGCTTTCAGTGAACACAGTGTCAGTGATTTGCTTGGCAAACACAAATTCTACTTTATGTCGTCTAGAAGCTAGAGAGGACAAGAAGCTGCACTGTGGGCATTTGTATAGATATCTGTATTAGAGAGCTCCAACTCTTTGAAACAAACACTTACCCTGGTCTTTTACCTCCTAAAACAGCTAACACCCTGTCATGCACATAGTAGGAACTCACTGAATGAAATTTAATTGTAAAAATCCACTAGTTTTTGCCAAAGATATTAGCTAGTGCATGTTTGGAGAAAATTAACTAACAATTAAGATGTTATAAGTCGGGATCCCCATGGATTTTGGCTGAGAAGACCAATTTTCTTATTGGTGGACATACGGCTTTTCAGACCAATGAATCTGGTGTCCTGCGAGCTTGCCAACAAGGCCTGGTGAGTGTAAGGAAAGGGTGTGAGCTGAGTGTAGATGTCAGCAGGTGCTTGGCACTTGAGCGTCTCTTGCCAGGAAATGAGAGATAAGCCAAGAGCTGCACAGGCTAGCTCCTCTTTGGCCAGACGTCTTGCCTTCTGACTTCAAGTTTCCGTCCGTCATTCACTTAAGAATTTTGGTCCAAATGATTCATTAGCTAGACTGTACCATGTGTGAATTTGTATCTAGAGTTGAGCATAGGAAGATTATTTAAGCAACCATTATTCTATCTGACAACTGCAACCTCTCTCATAAACAGTAAAGAGAAGATGGCTGGGCTATTATCTGCCCTGGGTTTTCCTATGGCTTGTTCCTAGACATGTATGTGTGCATACACATTAAAACACCTGGTAGTTTTTCATATGTAAGTTGAATCAGAGGATTGCTTCAGGTCTCCTACTTTGATGGTGAGACTAAAGATGGCTTCAAGCTATATTTTGTTGACAGAGGTTTCTGTCCCACCTGGTCCTACAGCTCTTTAGTCCCAAATAAATCAGACAGAGGTCTACATCAATTATAAACTGATTGGCCCAGAGGTTCAGGCTTCTTATTAACTCTTACATCTTAAATTGGCCCATTAGTCTTATCTTTGTTAGCCACGTGGCTCGATACCTTTTTCGGCAAGGCAGTCATATCTTGCTTGCTCTGTGTCTGGATCACGACTGCAGAATGAGCTTTTCTCTTCCCAGGATTCTCCTGTTCTTGTCTATACTTCCTGCCTGACTACCGGCCAATTGTGGGCCATTGTCCCACAGAAATATTTCTGCACAGATTATTAGGTAATGGTCAGAAAGGCAACTGGCACGGAAAGGAAGTCTGATTGTCCTACCTGGCATGTGCTTTATGTACCTAAATCTATCCTTGAGGTAAATTCCTGAGACATGGACAGTGGAAACTGCTGATTCACTGAGTCTTTCACCTGCTTGTATAGTCAATAGATGATTGCTAAATACGTAATGTAACATGTGCTAGGGACTAGGAATATCACAGAACGTAGAGGTGGAATAACAATAAAACCTGTAGAGAAAGTAGACTTTGATCAAACTGCCATTGTATCTGTAGCAAAGACTAAGTACCTTTGAGAGATTGTAGCAGGGGCATCCAATTGCTCAGGGAGGCTTCCTTCACATTGCTTGCTTTTGCTCACAGAATGCTTTTTAGACGGCTTCTACGGCAAGTGTATACTTGCCCTCCATCTTGTCTTTTTCCTCCAGGTCAATGTGTATAGATGCTTTTATCTGATTGGATCAATTATCTCACTTTTTCTTTCTCCCTCCCGTTATGCTATATTATGCTATGCTATGTTATGTTCTACTATGTTATGTTATGTTATGTATGTATTTCATAGCATCAGAACTATTTTAATGGAGACATGTTTGCTCAGCATCTTGGGGAAATGCTAAGAACCACTTCATGAATGCAACGTCTCCAGTCACTCATCAGACACTGGAGAATGTTACCAGTGAGCTGGAAAACATGGTGGAACAATGGATCAGTGCACTTGGCTTTTATGTTGCACAGTTCTGTTTTGAACTGAGTGCACTGGAGGTAGAATAATGTATGCTGAAAACAAAGATTCAGTTAGCCTTACGTGTCACCCACGGAAGGCTTTACCTAATTAATAGATCTGCCCTGAGACTCAGTGACTCTATGGGAATTATAATTGCTACTATTTTGGAGCTCTTTCTAACATGGTCACTAAGGCAGATAGAGCAGTTGAGGGCTCAGACAGTGCCTTGATTTAGTAAGAGGTTCAGTATTTGTGTCTTTCCTTACTTTCATGGGTCTTTTTAACTACATAGCATGGATCCATATATTGTAATTCTGCCAAGTTTTACAATTTCAAAACAGGTATACTTTGCCCTGGAAAGATGCTTGAGGGGAAAAATTCAGGAAGAATTTCTATTCAGATGTGGAGAAGGTGAGATGTCCACACTGTAGTTCATAGGAAGATTCCACAAAAGAAGGGAGGGGAGACAAATGCGTGTTTAAATGAGTCAAACCATGAGCAGGCTATGCAAGTTAGACACAGATGAGTTCATTGTTTGGCCTTAAACATATTTCCTGAAGAACGAAAGCCCCATAACAGCACACATCGTTATGTATTTTAGACAAACAGCACTCTGAATCAAATTATGGTCCATGCATAAAATATTAAAATAAGACATTTATAACAAATCTTTCTAACTTAGTGCTCGGCTCTAAAACAGATTTATATATGGATAAGCAATAGGTGTGATAAATGTGGTACAGATACCCCGATTTAAATTGCAAATCAAGAGGGCATCACAGGAGGGGGAAAAAAGCCATCCTGAAGCCCTGAAGAAAAAGACACGGCTATTCAGTACTTTCAGGCCTCCTGCCTGGTTTTGTTCAGGGCTGTGCCTGCCTAGACACCAGGTTTGAGAATTCTAGTATCTGTCTTTGGTACAGTGTCTTACAGTCTCGTTTAAAGTATCCAATTAACATGTCTACACATTGTTCCTTTGGTTGATGGTTGAACTTTTGCTAGTATGTACTGCCTGAAGTTTTCAAGTCATCTTTGTTGTGTTGGACATTTAAGAAAACGTTGCTACTTTCCAGTTTAAAATGGTAAGTGTAATGCCCTTCCTGTGCCCAAGTGCCCCTGCCTCAGCAGCTCACCTGCGCCATGGATTCTTGTTCTCCTGTGGTTATGAGGAGATGTGGGGTGAGTGTGGCAAGAATTTGTCTCCAGAAACAATCCCTGATTTAGATTATTAACCTTGCTTGATTTATTTTGTACATCTTTGGGGCTTTCTGTTGAAGGGAGCTATGGGCTGCATTCCTGCCACCTGGCTGCCTGGCTAGCTTATGCCCCAAAATAATGACACACAAACTGTATTCATATAAACACTGCTTGGCTCATTTCTATTAATGTGTGTAACACCACAAGGTGTGCTTACCAGGAAGATTCTAGCCTATGTCCCTCCTGGGTCAGAGCTTCATCATGTCTGCCTCAGAGAGCAGTGTAGTGGCATGGCGTCTCAGCTCACTTCCTCTTCCTCCCAGCTTCTGTTTACTCCACCTACCTAATTTTCTGTCCTATCAGAGCAAAGGCAGTTTCTTTATTTAACCAATGACCTTCCTCCATCAGCTTTCGAGTTGAACACTGGCAGGACTGAATGCTTCTGGGCTATAAGGCCTGCTAGAATACAGTAGGAGTCCAAGAGTGATGGAGCACTAGGGTATCCCTAGGATGAAGCTGTGATTTGGGATTTGTAAGGTGCCCCAACCTTAATGAAGAAATCCTCTACTATTGCCATCACTGGACATGGAAACAGGAAGCTAATACTCTCCAAGCAGACCCTCTGAGAACCAAACGTCTGTGAGAAGAAAAGAGAGATCTGGGAAAAATCTTAAAACAGTGTTTTTCAGAGCTGGCAACTTAAGATGTGTCTTTAGCCCCATTTTTTTTCTCACAGCCAGTGAATTGAGACTGTCCTTCTAAGTAAGTACTAGAGCTGTTTTACTGGGAGCCTGGCTCCTTCCCCTCATCTGTACTCTGGAGCAAGTACCCTTCCCATCAAGGATGCCCAGTGTGGATGCCCAGACAGAGGAAGTCTGAATACATGCACTTTAAAAGCTATGTGATATTAAGTTTTGAATATGGGCTTTTCTTATGCACCTGACTCTTCCGTCCTCCTCTTTCCCTCTCTACTTTATTACAGTTGATCTGTACTCTATTTACCTAGATGCTCTCAACACTCTTTCTTGGTTCTTAGGCCTGGAGAGATGGCTCTGCAGTGAAGAACATGGCTGCTCTTCCGGAGGAATTGGATTTGATTTCCAGCACCCACATGGTGCCTCACAATTGTGTGACTCCAGTATGTTATGTTACGCCTTCTTCTGGCTTCCACATGAAACCTGGAAAGCATACAGATAAAACATCCATAAATAATAATTTTAAATTGTTTTAGAAACAATAAAGGGAGAAATGTCTTTTATCCTAGATTATGGGTGGCAACCCTCAATCATATTATATGCCAGCCCATCATTCCAGAAGAGAATAGAAGGCCTGGATATATCCTACTGGTAAGTTTCTCTCTCTCTCTCTCTCTCTCTCTCTCTCTCTCTCTCTCTCTCTCTCTCTCTCCCTCTTTCAACATTTACCTCCATTTAAGCAGGGAAGCATAAATCATAATTAGGAAGAAACTAAACTTAAGCAACTCCTGCACTCTTAGGCTTGTCTTGGAGCTAAGATGTGTCAGTATGAATCACCCATGTTTTACTCCATTGGGAATCAAGCACATTGTTAAAACAGAAATGTAGCATTAGAACTAAGACAGCCATCAGTTCCATTAGTGATGTGTCCTTAGAGCGTAGCTATTCTCAGTTGGGTACAACTATAAATATAAAACATATGCCAGTGTAGATGTCTTAATACAAAACCATGATACCTCATGGGTTTTAGTGAGATGACATCCTAAAATGCCATTATTTTGGGTACATTAGATTCAACAGCATACACTTTTAAACCAATTTCACATGTGTGATAGTTAATACTATCAACTTGACAAGGTCTAGAGCATCTAGAACGTGTCTAGGGTGTACCTGTGAGGGAGACCAGATACTCTTGCCATCATGGCTTCCTGGCCATGGCCAGTCTTTACCCTGGAACTGTTAACTGCAGAGGAACCTTTTTTTAAGATGCTGTTGTCATCATCATAGCAACAAAAAAATGTGGTACACTGTCTTTCCTTTCAGTTCTTTGATAGCTCAGCAACTGTGGGTGTGGCTCGCACTTTTATTCAATCGATAGGGACGACCCGAATTGGTGTAAAGTGGAACCGACTTTGCTCTTTGGTCGCTCACAATGTGTTTCATAGCATTCCCAGAACTCAGTGTGGTACCCTAACCTGACCCCTCGGTGAGGACTCCCAAACGATGAGCAGCCGCTGCTTAACGTACCTGCTTAGTGACTTCGGGTTTTTATTTGTAATAAAGGAAGATTTGCCAATTTTATCATTTGTTTCCTTATGCATTGTTTTTTACTTTTGGATTTTCAGGAGATGCATGTACCTATTTATCATCTCTACCCCCTGAAGGGAAGTAACTTGCTGAAGGCCTTTAGGGGCTATGGAGTCAGATTGCCTGTACTCAGTACCAGCACTTACTTGTGACCTATATAGCCACCTTGTCTTACATGGAGCTTCCTCATCTGTGAAACAGAGCAGTAGCTGACAGCTCTCCGGAGAGTGACAGCATTTTTATGAAGTGACACCATACTATATGACACTTGTGTACAGTGCCCAAGGAGAGGTAACATTATACACTATACTACGCATGTGGACAGTGCCCAATAAAACAGATCTCCACCCATGTCGTTTATTTTTTTTAAGTGCCTTGAGACCATCTTCTAGAACACAAAGATTGTGTCACTGGTTGGGTTTTTAAGTATGAATAACATTATTCCGAGTCTTACCTACAGGTTTGAAATATCTTTATACGCAAAACACTGGTGTGGGGAATTGCCCCCACAGCCCTCGCCTTTACATCTTTACACCTGCTTTTCTTCATGCTAAAGATTCTGCTTCTCCCATCACGCAAGGCCCAGTGTCACCGCTTTGTGTCTGCTCTTTGACGACTCTAGACAGCACCAATTTACCAACTTGATAAAACTTATTGTCAAAGCAATCCAGTTCCAATCGAACGGTGAATATGTACCTGATGCTCCAGATTCTGAGGCTGAACTTCAAACTTCCACACTTGCTTTATTTACCCAACCACGATGAAGGTGGTAGCTGAGCCTTGTACCTCATTCATGACCTCCACCCATCTTGCTCAAAAAATACTTGTTGATTGATTGATAAACAAAGGCATGACTAATAGAAAATTCTTTACTGCAGCAGTAATTATTCATGGTAGAGAATACTTCGGCATGAAATATTGCACGCTGTCTTTGCAGGCCTCTGTAGTGAACAATGAGCACGCATGTCACAATTTAAGATTGCCATTATGTAAAGTCTCCCTTGTATTTAACTGTTTCGTTTCAGGAAGTGTTTCAGATAGTAGGAAAAGATGATACAGGTCCATTTAAGACATGCGTCTATCTAAAATTATGTGCAATTTTTTGAGGCTTATCTATAGATTTCTGAGATATTTATATATCTTGAAGTTTAGATGATCTCTCAGTACAAATATATCTAGACATTACTAGCTCTTTATCCCTCTACACATATTCAAAAAGACCCTTCTCTTTCTATGTCAATATAGATAAAGATATAGATAAATAGATTGAGCCAGATCAGGGAAGTGCTCAGTTTCTATTTGTAGTATTCTCTCAATAAGGCGGTGGCCATTGGTGCTTTTGAGTGAGCTCAGAGACATTGAATATGGCGTTCGTGTCATTAAAAATAGTTAACTGTTCTTGGCTACGTTCACAAAGAAGTCCCCCAATGCTTCCTTTAATTGGCAGGATCCACACATGGTATCTATTTGCAAATGTTCTTAGCACTGAAGGCTGGAGCTCTCTCTCTCTCTCTCTCTCTCTCTCTCTCTCTCTCTCTCTCTCTCTCTCGCTCACTGTGAGTGTGTGTGTTCTCTGGAGGCGATACTCCACCATGATCAGACAATTGGCGCACTGTGCTAGGACGCACTGTAAGCAGACAATGCCTCTCATACCACTACCCCCCTATACACATTTTTTTTTACACCCTGAAATATGGTTGATATGGTCCATTGCAAAATGAACCTATATTGGAAATGGCAAAATTGTAATGTAAAAATATACTGGGGTCAGTGGGGTGTGCTGTTTTTTGCATATATTTTTTCTCCCTTGACCCATGCCATTCCTCTGTATACGGGGGGAAAGCTCCATCTCACACAGAAATGTGATGTCCTTTACTGCCAGAGGCTGTTGCTGTTTTAAATGAGGAAAAAGCACAATGCATGAAGAAGGAAAATTAAAGCATATTCATTTTGGAAATTAGATATGGTGTCAGGAGACTCCAGAAAATAGCCCCGTTTGAACGGAGCCCTGCACTACAAGACAGTTCAATGCACTTCTGACCACTATTTATGCCATGGAAGCTTTAGAAACAGGGGAGGGGGCCAAACACCACATAGCTGCTTAATAACTCGGTTCATCTTTCTTCCTTTCTTTTCCCCCACCAGACATTTGTCTGTCCCTTTGGTATATATAAGATATGCAAACACTACAGTTTATTGTCAGGACATTTTGTTAATATGTCCAGTCTGGTTCCAAAACACGCAGCCACTGGATGAATCCCCGGGCCAGGCCTGTGACCTTCCCTACCCTCCATAGCAGCCTGCTTTCTGCCTGTGGCTACTGTGGACCGGCTAGCCCCAGTCAGACTGTGTAAGCCTTAGGAGTGACGGTGACCTTTTTTAGGGGTCAGTCTCCAAATGCAAAGAGAATACCTTTGGCGATTCCCAAAGATTCTTTATGCAGAATTGAATAGGGATGGGGGAGATGATGGAAAAGGCACTTTGCCTAATTTCGTCCTTTCTATTATTTGGAAGAACAGTTCTCAATTTGTGATCATCCCCTTTCTGCCTCACTGCCTCCCTCCCGCAGAGCACATCACACCAGGCAGGTTAAGTGGGATTCAAGGGCCCTCCAGGAAGAAAAGCCCTGAGTTTTGATTCAACGCTGAATAAGGCATTACCTGGGATGGTGAAGCAGATAAGGAGTTAATCTTGAGTACAGGGTGGGGTCAATTAGAGGTAGAAGAAGAAATCCAATTTGAATTGGTATTAATGAAAGGTATGCTTTAATTTTTACCTAGACACGAAGCATGAAGCTAAATATTACAAAATTCCAGATTGTGAACCCATGTTGGCTCTATTATTTTTATTACTGTCTGCGCAATGATATCAAACCTAAGGAGTGACTGTGTTTGTTTAATTTATTTTCTGGAAAAATTAAGACATCATTTCTAAGTGAGATCCTTTTATATTTCTCCTTGATAACTGGTCTGCCCCGGCGCACACTGAGCTCTGCTTCTCTCAGGATTCAGGAGGGCCTTGCACTGTGTCTTTCTGGGTCTTGGTGGGCTCGGTTCTCACAGCGTCACCCCTCATTCTGCTCCTGGGTTAATTCATAGTGCTCACTTTCACCAAGAGGCAAAGTGATGGTGCGGTTTTATTCGTGGCTAAGGTGGGTGAGGGCATGGGAGTCCAAGGAAGGGCATAAAAATGAGATCTCTCAATGCCACAAAATGTCCATGTGTCTGATAGTGACCTTGTCCGAGTGTCCTCAGTGTAGCACGTTGAACAGACTTGGACACATGAAATAAACAAGAAAACTTAACATTTTCAAGTAAGCTTGGAGCATTGGGGCTATTTTCCTCTGTCTTGTGTCCTGGCTGAAGAGAAAACATGGCTTTGCTTGAGACCCTCCCCCACTCGGTAGCATTCATTAATAGAGGAGTTTTTTTTTTTTCCTCCTTTGGGCTGGAAATTTCTCTCCTCTCACCAGCCAGTAACAACCCTTCTGCTCATCCTTATGTCAAACCTTCACAACTGAACTAATATGATCTCTGACAATTGGACAGAGCTGGGAGAGTGTTTGAGGACCATTCTGGGCTCAGGATGAGAGCTCCTTCTGGCAGACTGCTTTCTACCAGGACTGGGACGGCGAGCTCTGTAAGTTGACCAGGGCCATTAGCTGAGAGAAATCTGAGAAGTGCTTTAATGAAAATCTTGGCCTCTACAGCTCAGTTCTTCCCACCTCCACCCCCATCTCACCCTACCTCATCCCCTCCCAACCCTATCCCCACACCCTTTGTTCTTGGTTCCCCTAGGTGTCTTGGCATGGCCCGCAGCCTTGTTACTAAGCTTAGGCTGGCTTTGTGAGAGGAGAAACCCAGTGAGCCCTGCTCTGTGCTCTGGATCCCATCTTGATAAATGCAACTGAAACAGGCTAGCTAAAGCCAGCAGGAACGTGAGAAACAGTCCTGGCCATGGAAGCTGTGGGTACAAATCAGCACCAGTGTTAGCGATGTTAGGTAGGTATTGGACCACTCAAAAGCGGATGTAGAGGGAGTGAGGGATGTTCTTGAGCTTGGCAGGCCCCTTTACTCTGCTGCTCCCTGGCATCTGTCGACTCTGGGGACATGGACCTGTGAACCTCAATGCCCTGTGTGCGTTCCTCTCTCCTTTGGCAGTGGGGTAGCATCACAGTTGCCACAGCATTTGTGATAGCCCACAGTGTCCCTGACCCTTATGTGGCTGCTGAGAAATAGGCATTTGAGATGAGGAGGGAAAGAGGAGAAAGGCTGAAGCTGGACACTGTTAGCCATAAGGCTCTCTTTGCTTCTTAAGGGCCTTTGGAAAAGAATGAATAGACAGGCGTGAGCAGACTTTCTGCTTTGCTTAATTTCAAATGGACACATTATTTTGGCTACTAATAAAAGTACTGTTGTGGGAATTTGAAATATGACCCAAGTGTAAATAGCAGTGACTATCAAGCTTTATATGCAAATCTATTGCCAAAGCAAACGTCTCATGGGGTAAGACAACCTCACTGCATCCTGAAGATAAAGGTCCAGGCATCCTCTGGGTCACTAGGGCTTTGACGTCAGCTCTAGTTTATTCACTATTCTTGAGGGGATCATCGAGAATTGAAAACTCTGTAGTAGACACTCTTTTTCTAGAGAGCTGACTAAGCTTCAGACAAGGGTTCTGGGACTCAGTAGATAAATGGCCAGGAATTGGGGAGATAGAAAGAAGGAGAGGATTGGGTTCAAATCCCATGTTCGGCCTGGGGCAGGTCAGATTGCCCTAGCCCCAGCCATATCATTAGTAAAACAGGCAGCAGTTTTATTTTTGTGGCATCGATACAAGATTTAGAAGAGGTATCGGGTCGATATTTACTCAATACAAAGGTAGAGAGACTTGTTAGTAGCAGTGATGTGGTGGCAATCATGGGGATGGGGCAGGAAGAGGCTTCTCAACGAGACTGTGACATTTCACACTGCCCTGTATCTTACAGAGAAAGATATTCATTTAAAAGAAGCTAAGCACTTCGCTGTGTTACATAAACCATGTTAGGTCGGGAGTTCTGTGTGCCATTTTCATCTCTCGTGTCTCAGCACTTATGTCCTAGATCACCTTCTATTCCTTATCTGCAGGAGAGTAGAATTCTCGGCTGGAGAACCATGTGATGCCCTCCACAGAACATTTCAGTTGCTAAGGTTGTTGCGTTCACTGACCACTGGCACTCCACACCCCCTTTAAAGGGAGATAAAAAGCTTGTCAACATTTTCCTTTCAAAGAACTTACAGAAGACCCATGTCTGGGATGGGGAGATGTTCCCAACCCATCAAGTAGTTCCTGAGAAAGTGTAATGTTGTGAGTCAGGATCTCCAGTGCCCATGTAACAGCTTCATGCTTCCAGTCGCCAGCCTGGGGAGGCAGAAGCAAGGCAGGAAGCTCTCTGGAGGCCGCTGGCTAGTCTGCCTCGTATAACCAATGAGATTCAGGTTCAAGAAGAGACCTTTTCTCAAAAGATAAGGTGGAGAGCAGCTGAAGAACACACTCAAAGATTCCTCGGGCTTCCATATGTAGGAGCGAATATTTGCACATTCGATACCATGCACATGGGCACATATACATAAATGCATATCATACAGCACACATGTACATGCACAACATAGCAACAAACATACCTTTCATTTATCAACACAATTTTACATGTTCCAGGTCTAAAAAGATAGACCAAAGGGGTTTTTCTTGTTTTTTTTTGAGACAAGGTTTCTCTGTAGCTTTGGAGCCTCTCCTGGATCTAGCTCTTGTAGACCAGGCTGGCCCCGAACTCACAGAGCTCTGCCTGCCTCTGTCTCCTGAGTGCTGGGATTAAAGGTGTGCACCACCACTGTCCGGCAGGGGTTTTTCTAGTAAAAAAGGAAAATGAGCAAAATGACAAGCACAGTGTCTTCATGGACCATGTAAAGCTTCAGCAGTAGGTTAGGAGAGATACATGGACATACAGCAAGAAAGTCACTGGGCTCATGGATGGGGGTTTGGTTTAAACTGAACAACCCCAACCTATCAGTAGCCTAAAATGAGTACGAATTTTATATGACTTTTTAAAATGATTTTTATAAGACTTCTGTGAATGTAAAATAAACTGGCATGGGAAATGCTTTAACTATTCTAAGGTTCTATTCAATTACATATGCTAATATATTTGTATATGTTAAATGTTTCATTCATACTTGCTGACAGGCCTACCATAATTCACACACACACACACACACACACACACACACACACACACACGATATGTGTAGAACAATCAGGTACTATAAGAAAGGATTTGGGGAACACAGAGGAGGAAAACATTGTAAATCTCTAGCAGAGAGACTTATGAGTCTCTTTACCATCTTCGTTGTACCTACTTGCAAAGCCCTTAGCCATGGTACTGGATATTACTGGCAGACAAATCTTATTCCATTTAGTATCAAAAATATTAGGCAAGCTCCCTAAAATGGGATCTTGCTAACATAGCAATTGTGCCATGACATTGTAATATGGAGGGTAATATCAGATGAATACAAGCCAAAACCCTTCCTGTAGACATATGCTCGCTCGTAAGCAAAAGCTGAGCCCACTTTCCCCTGTTCCGGGTATGACCAAGGGTGCTGTGATTATATACGCACCTGGGCAAACATTCCATTGGGGTGCTATTGTACTTGAGGAGAAGAATGTCTATAGAATGTGAGAATTTATACTGTATCACATGTCAGATAAATAATAGAGTGCAAATTCAAAACATATCTGAGTTTAAAGCTCGCTGTCTTTCCCACATACCATCATACATGTACGTGCAAATGTCGTGTCTTAATTAGTGGACCAAGTAAGAACTTTCTCTCCCCTTCACCAAATAACCTGCCTTTCATTTCCCCCTGAACATCAGAGTTGAATTACTTTTCCAAAGTCCAAAAGCAGCTACTAATTTGGGGGCAATTAGTTTAGGTGTTCTATAGGGCCTGGCTACCCTATGATTTCTCTGATCTCAGACAAGTCATGCTACCCAATTATTTCTGAGAATAATTACTGCGTTTTCATTCTCATCCGTTACTACCCTTGGCCCATTGTTTACCTCCGAGAGGAGGAATAATGAATGCGAGTTACAGCCTGACATGACAATGAGATTGCCAATAGAAATCAATGGCATGTCCCATGACAAGCGAGGGCTTAGGAGGCAGACTAACGGAGTCCTTGGATTTTACCTACCTCATTGTTCTGCTGTTCAAGTGGATTATACAATTTTCCTGTTATGGAAAGGGAGAGGCAGGACAAGAAATGAGTCCGACTGAGTTTAATAAAGTTGGAGGTACTAATATGGGGTCTTATAGGGAAAGCATATTTTAAAAAGTAGGATGTTCTAATGATGAGCCTAAATTGGCTATTAAGGTTTATATCTATGTTCACATTTATTCATTTTAGAAGGGAGATAAGGATAGAGCAGTTATGGTCAAAGATCTTCCCCTTTTCAGCATCAGGAGACTAAGTATTGGTGAGCCCGAGTTATCCTCAGTGCCTGTGAACGTCATTTCATTCATTTTTCTACTTGCAAGTGCTCCTGTTAATTTGAGCAAAGTAGCTTAGAAATACGTTCTAGTCCTAAGAAAGTTGCAAAGGGAAGGTGGGAACTAGGAAGTCAGAAGTGCGCACATAGTTAAACTGTACTCTCTAAGTGGGGAATCACTGGCCATCAGTGGCCACGGGACTCCGGGAAACAGGTCAGTGTGAAGTGAGGTACGGGTGGGCCGGTTGTTGACAATTTTTACATCAGTTACATTTTGAAATGACATTCTCTAGGATATAATTGGTTAAATAAGGTATTATAATATTTTCCCCTGTTTCTTTTATCCTTTGAAGCACAGCTACTATGTTAAATGGCCTATGTGGCTTGCATATTCTTTTTAATAGGCGGCCATACTCTAACGTAATATATACATGTTGGAGTCCAGGAGTCGAATTCCAGTCGTCTGACTTCACTTAAGTCCAAACGCTGAGATGCATGCTGTTTGCGTAGGATGTGGATTTATTTATCTTTCAGCTGTGATGCTCATCCATGCTCTCACCATCCCCTGCCCACGATACACCTTTATGCGTGTGTAAGGAAGAGCATCCCCTTTGCAAAGAGAGGGATCGTTCCAATAACCCCAAAGTTGCTTCTTTCATACCCTTTTATCAGGCTCTGAAGTAGGAGAGCTTTGGACCACAGAGAAATGATGTTTTCCTGTATCTCTTGGTTTAACTAAAACCCCCAACCTCAAAGTGCATGATGTGGAATGAGCTACCGGAGCAATTTATTCCTTTCTCTCCGTGGATTAGAGAGGAGGTCCTTGGAGCGGCTTGTTAAAGAGAAGAGCTTGGCCCCTGCCCTTGCTCTGTGTTTAATGATCCCCTCTTCATGTGCCACCTCTCTAATCTGCGGGGAGATAGGTACAAATTGTATCTATAATGCAATATTACTTAACAGTATAATGTATGATAAATCATAGAATTGCATCCCTACCTTGTAATTGGTGAGATGCGTTGCATGAGAGATTCCCTAATTCAATAGAGAGTGGTTGCTCTTATGCATAACCGCCTCTCCGGATCAAACCAATTCAGCCGGCGAGTGATAAGCAGAGAGTTAAAGCTTTCTTTTTTTTTAATTAAAAAAAAAAGGCAAAAAATATGACTTAGAATGGCTTTTTAGGCCCCTGCATTCAAATGGCTGTTTAATAATCCTCCACTTGAATAGAGCCTCTTCTCCCCCTTTTCTGTAGGGGGCGGGGCTCTACTCTGTGTAAAATGGGGACCTAAGAGGACATGTGTGCTCTCCTACTCAGCCATCGTTGCTTTTGCTCTGTTGCTCTTAACCGCATGTTTATGGTCTTCCTGCCCTAACCCAACGCACGGGTTTTACTCTCCACGCTGAATTTATATTCATCTCTTTTTCATGTAGAGCCCTCTTGCTGACACCTCAGAGTTCTTTCTTGGTGTTATCTTTTCTTTCTTTAAACTTATGGGCTTATTTTACTCTTTGGCGCACTTATTGTGGCTACCTCTTTCTTCCCCAGCTCTGACTACCTTAGCTTCTTAAGTACTTCTGCTCTGACAAAGAATATTCAATCACTTGTCACCGAAGGATACTGTGTTGTAGGCAACTACATCTCTACTCCCCAGTGTGCACGAGAGGGCACTTGGCATTTGGGTTGTGATTACTAAAGGTAGCACATACCTGTTCTCTTGGTCACCTGGATACCTCCAGCCAACACTGGGCATAGTATGATCTGAGTTCAGAAACTAGTTATGAGGAAATCCGAAATAAAAATTGACTGGCAAGTTTAGCGAAGTCTTTTATAGCTGTTATGACTTATATAGATGAGACCATTGCAGCCGGGATGGGGACGGGGACACAGCCAGTCTTTCAGGAAAGCTGAAGAAGCTTGGGCACAGTCAGGGTTCTCTGATGCCTGTGTTGTCTGAAGCCCAAGTTTCTTAGCAGCTCAGACCCATCGTGGTTCTGTTCCCTCAGTCTGCCTCAGCCAACGTCTCTCATGGAGTGCAGCGCTGTGATGCATTGTTCTGGCCTGAACAGTCTCCAATAGAGGTTGTCACACACTCATTGCCTACAGAATTTCATTTACCATTAAGCAAATGACTGCGATTCAGTGATCTGATTTTATCATTTTCTTTTTAATGTTCAGTTGTACTTTCAAATAAAAAGATGAAACAAATGTGTTCTTCCCTTCGTTTGATCACTTCTCAATTCTGACTATGTAGAAAGAGTAGAAGGGCAGATTCTTGACAAGAGTCCTTGATTCTGTCCAAACAGACACAGGGATGCCACCAAAATTACAGCCCAGTGATGTCTCCCTGAGAGTGACGGGCTTGGAGGTGGGGCTCCCTGGCGTGTTTCCTTTAATGCGTGCGAAGCCGTTCCTGTGCTCCGGCTTAATAGAAAGAAACAATTCATTTGGTGAATACTCTAGAATACAATTTCCAGAGACCACACTGCCACTTCTCAACTGCCGGTTGTATTTTACCCTGCCTGTAATCAAGGAAAACAAGGTTGGGAAACCATGCCAGCTAGGCATCTCAGCGACAAGATGTCAATAGCCCTTGATTTTTGTTGCTGTTGTCACTCATTTCTCCAAGTTTTTTTTTTTTTAAAGTGTCATAAAAACAAATCACCTTTAAAGACCCTCGCGTTGTTTGCAGGGCTTTCTCACAAGAGGCGTTCAGTAGACCTGCTGCAGATTTTGAAATCACTCTCAGTCACTAATACTCAGGCCCTCAGAAATGGCTGTCATGCAGCTATTTATTTATTTATTTAGTTTCTTTTGCGCTTAAAATTTTCACCTTCATTGTGTTTTCATGCTGGAATTTTTTACCATAAAATTGCATTTCCATCTAGGACAATGGCATCTGTTTTTTTTGTTTTTGTTTTTTTTTGTTTGTTTGTTTGTTTTATTTTGTTTTTGTTTCTTGCTTTGTTATTTTTTTTAAGAAAAAAAAAGAGAAAACCAGACAATTTGCTTGGCAAATATGTGGCTTGATGACAAATCCTAACTATTTCCGAGAAATGTCAGTGCTGGTGTCGAGAGCTTGCCCTCCTGCGTCTATTCAATGAAAACGGAACTTGGTGCCTTCTGTCCTGACAACCTCCACAGCATGCAGAAGTTTCTTTGTTTTTGCTGTGCATTGTCTGTCTCTTTTCACTGAAAGCCCACTCGATGGTTTCGAAAGATCAATTCTACTTTCCTGTGAATGTGTCTCTTAACCTTTTCCCTAGAAACTGCAGCAGTATATGAGTGAGTCGCACAAAAGGGGGACCTCGAAGATGAAGAGCAAGGAAGCACAGGGTTATATTATAATTCACCAGAAAAGAGCATTTCACTAATCAGTACCCATAGCATACATTTGTAAGAATGACTGCCTGACAGGTGAAAAATCTATTTTTTTTTGACAGCATACGTTTAGTCTTAAATCAATCCAACACAATAGTTCCTTTTCTTGCTTTGCACAAACTCTCTTTCACCTCTTGATAAACTGTACCCCTGTGAGCCATAGAAGGTTCCTGATTCCTACCCTTTCCTGTGTAGTGGCAGTATTTGGATGGCTATGGGAAGCAGATTCATTTGGCAGAATGTTTTTATATGCATATCAGCAGAAGGCTAGGATTTAATGATTTCGTTGATTAAAGGCTCAGTCCGAAACTGTGTACTACTCTGTGAAATACCTGCCATGCGAATTGGTGTTCTAACCCTCAGAGGCCTTGCTGAGGTATATGATTTTAACCTAGTACGTGGAGTACAATGGTGATAAATCTTGACACAGATTATGTAATTTCCCCATAGTGCTGTGTCTGTTAGAGTTTCAAATAACCCAGTCTTTATGCATTTGGATATTTCAGGATATATCCCTCTGTACGTAAACACACACACACACACACACACACACACGTAAGTTTGCCTGATTGGGCTTTGTGTTCTTTGACCTTCTTTTAGTAGTATATGCAGATGCCCTCCTGAGCTGACTGAATTCTTCTTATTTTGTATCTCCAGAATCCTTAAAAAAGAAAAGAAAAGAGAGACATTGAAGAAAGTATGGCTCATCCGCACACTAAAATATGCTGTGGATTGTGTGAGACCGGCTGAAGGCTTTTGACACTCAGGTCTAGGGATATCTGTGGGCATTTGGTTTACTTTCTCTTCGGCTTGAGCTCCTCTTTGGTCTGGTCGCAGACGCTCATCTGAAGCAGTGTTCCTGAACATTAGTACTAGGTGACCAGAGAAGCCTGGTCTGCCCGAGAGCTGGGACCGGTAGTGACAGTGCCCCTGAACAACTCTCCAGCAGAAGAAAGGTGTCCGGGCATCTTAAGCACATTTTAAAAAGCAGAAATTATGCTCTCAAGGAGAACACTGTATAGACTACTCATTTCTCTACTCCTAAGAGGAAGAGAGCTTTGGTCAGTGTTCCTTCACAAACAGAGAGAAGACATGGTGAAATCCTGGAAACAGCACACTAAGAGAAACAAACAAGGGAGGTGGAGCTGGAGAGACCACATCTCAAGGAGCCTCAGCCACTGCTCTGCAAGATGAAACCGGGCATCTTGCTCTTCCTGACCAGTCCGTTGTAGGAAGAGCCATCTGTAATGCGCACATCAAATGGATTGTGCCTATATGTGGTTGAGCAATTGTGTGCGCATGTGTGGCTCTATGTGCTGCTCTGTGTGTGTGTGTGTGTGTGTGTGTGTGTGTATGTGTTAGCATGTAAAGAAAGACTGATTGTGCATATGCATTCCTGTAAGGGACCTTTGCACATATAAATCATTATATGTGTCATACAAGTGTGTGGGTAATGTGTGTATTCCTATTTAAAAGATTATCTATCACTATTCAGATTTATTTATTTATTTATTTATTTATTTATTTATTTTTGATTTTTGAGACAGGGTTTCTCCGTAGATTTTGGTTCTTGTCCTGGAACTAGCTCTTGTAGACCAGGCTGGCCTTGAACTCACAGAGATCCGCCTGCCTCTGCCTCCTGAGTGCTGGGATTAAAGGCATGCGCCACTACAGCCCGGCCTCACTATTCAGATTTTATTACTGTCCAATCTTTATTAAAATTATTTTTTCCCTTCCTCTGCCACTTCTATAGTCTTTAACTCTCTGCTCTTAGTTACTCAATTTGAAGTCACCAATGTTATGCCCAAATCTGTGAAGTACCCCAAAAGCCAACAAGGAGACCGAGTCCTATATGTAAAAGCCTTCATTTTATACAAGTTTGCAAACTCAATCTCTCCACATGTTCAATGTATTGGAATAAATGGAGAGGCCTGAGCTCAGTTAGAGTTGGGTTTTTATCATAGTGAAGGTGGGGGTAAGGGGTTTCTGAGGTTCAGGACCCCAGATTGGCTGGCATTTATCTAGGGGTGTCCTGGTGAGTGTATGCTGGCAGGTGATCCTACCTATTGTGGTTGGAATGTTAGGCATTTTCTTTGGATGGTCTGTTCTGGGTGGTGCTAAGGTAATCTTAGTTTGTGGCTCTTCTTGCAACCAGGTATTGCTTCAGGGTAAACTATGAGACTCAGGCCTATATTAAACTTATCCATGGCTGAGTCCTACTCTGGCAGGTGATAATTGAAATTATCTGGCACGAGTGAGAAGGAAACACGGAACACACAACAAACCCACTTAGGAGTTTATTAGATGGTGCGTGTGCAGGCCTGGGGAAGTCAGTGTGCAGAGAGAGAGGAAGATGGCACATCCAGCTTTTAAAAGCTGAATAGCGCATGTGCACAGGGGGTTGACATGGCAACATCATACGCAGATGATGGGGCTCACATGCGTGTGCGAAGTCTTAGTTGAGTCCTATGTGGATATAATCCAAGCCACGCGTGAGTCACGTGGGGCCCTTTAATATCCCTGGGGGCCTTTAGGCACTTCTGCCTGAGGGCCTGTCTGCACATGCACGGCCCCTAGAACCTGGAAGTATCAGTCTTATGTGGCTGAAATCATTACAATAACGGTGGGAAGTAAAGAACTTCCTTTGGGTGATCTGTTCATATTTAGCTTATCATGGCCGGCTCCTACAACAAAAAGCAAGAAAAAGAAGTGATCACACCCCTTCATGTTTATCAGATGAAAATACAATTGCCTTCTTCATGATTTTTGTTGGCAGGGTCATGGGTCAGAGCACACAGTGGACCACGTGCTTCTCCTTCACCTAATGGCTTGAGAAACATGGAGCATTTGGTGGGTGGGTGTAAGTCAATGCCCAGATTCCTTCCGTGTTCGCTTGCTTAATTCTCCCAGCTGGCAGGCCTCACCACCTGGGTGTTTCTCACTCATGGAAATTCCTCCTCTCTCTCGGGACTTTCTAACACAGCTTGCACTTCTTTCCCCCTAACTATTTGTGTCTCTTGTTTACAAATAAGGCAGTAAAAGTTCAACATCCCCCAAATTTTCTGTTAGAGTTCTAGAAACTAAAGCCAGACAGGACCTTTCAGACATTCAAATTCAGTTTCACTCTTTACTGATGGCTGTGTGTAGAGCCCATTCCTAGCAGGCAGCAGACTCTGGGGCTGAGCTAGCAAGCTGCCATGGAGGTTGACAAGGGCCCTTCAGAGGAAGGCTGGCAATCTATGTCAAGGCAGAGCCTGGAAACAGAACAAAAGGCATTTCCTTTGGGAGGCTCAGTGTGGTAATTTACATTTGGGAAAGTGCTTTGTGAGCTGCAAAGTGGATGCAGGAAGTGGGAGCCATTTTCCTCTTTTCTCTTTCATAACTATTAGTGCACCGGGTGAAAGTTGTGCCACGGGTTTTTAAGATATAAGTGTAGTAAAAAACGAGAAAAATCTAGGTGCACATTCCAAAGATGGCTTCTATTGTGTTGCAAACTCTTTAGCAGTTTTCAGCTGCCTGATCACTCAGCACTTTGTGCCAGAAGGAGCCCTTCCTCACAGAGAGAGAACACCTGATGGGGGTGGGTGAGGCGGGCGGCAGGCCTTGCTTATTTCTGCCTTTCAGATCCAACCATATTTTTCCACTTGGTGCCTGAAGTGACTATTATTTAACCTGATTAAGTAGATCTCTTCATTTTCTTTCATACAAACACGATTCTCATATTCCCTGTTGTATGAAACCAGCAAGTGTCCAGTTGCCTCAGCAAGAAATGCAGGAGGTTGCCTCTCCTAGACCTGCTTCCTTCTAGTCTCTCTCCGAGTCCCTTCGCATCACCCAAGTCAGCCTTATCAGTATGAAGCTCCACTTCAGCTGCTGCCCGCACTTTTGGCCTCTCACCAGCCGTAGTTGTGCCTGACCTTCCTCCAGACTTGCTACTCACTCCATGCTCCCCAAACCAGGCTCGCCCCACATGTCTGATAAGATGGGCACATTCTGTGATGTGGTGGTCTCCAGAACTTCACAGTACCACAAGGAGCAAGTTCAAGGTTAGTGCCTCAGCATAGGGGCCCATTCCATCATGGCCTCGGTGATGACTTCCATCTTCACAGTCCACACTCCCATCGTGCAGCTCGATTTTGTTTCTTGAACACATGATCTTACACACACAGTGTCTTTGAACACCTAGCATTGAATTCTCCTTTCCCTTTCTGCTACCTTTACCCATTAAATCCATTCCTTCAAGTCTCAGCTTTTGGTTGAGAAGCTAACTTTGACTTTCCTGTCTCAGGCCAGTGGCTGTTCTCCTAGAGCACCGTACATTCTGCATTATTGTATATTACTGTATATTGTATATTACTGTATATTATTTATTACTATATATTCTACTGTATATTGTATAATACTGTATATTGTATATTACTGTATATTCCACACTGGATCGTGAGCTGTACATGATTAGGGACAAAGAACATACAATTTGTAAATGTTCTGGGTTTTCCCTAGTGGTGAATTGACAGGCTAAGCTCAAATAAATGTGTGTCGAATACAGGAAATAGCAACGAATGACTTTGCTGTGTGACCTTGGAAAGTTGCTTACATATTCGGCTCTCTGTTGTCTTTATGATTAACATGAGAACCCAGAATTTAAATGAAATTAAGGTAAATTCCAGTTTTAATCTATTCATGAATATGCTGTTCCATATTTCTGATATATAGGAAATACGTTGGTGCTTTCCAACCAATGATACTTTTCTGTATTTGAAAATGTCTGTAATCCTTCCCTGCATCCAGTTCATACTTCTGCTGGACAGCTTCCTAAAGGATCCAGTATCTGCCCACCATTTATGCTAGAGATCCTGAAGAATTCACCCTTAACAGTTTTGCGGACAAATGGAAAGATGTTATAAGATGTATATTTTTGTTTAGAAGAATTCAGCCTACAAGAGAGAAAAGTCCCAGAAAGAGACATAGTTTCAGTTTTTCTCCAGGCTGCTTAAGTATGATCAGTTCTTCTCTAGGCTGCTTCAAACATCGGGAAATTAAATAACCATTATTCATTTGGTGCCTCTGTCTTTAAAACATAGGTCTTTCATGCACAGGTGAAGAATCCTAGCACATTTTGGATTTATAGCTTGTTCGTGTGCAAAAGCAGCGAGATGCGGCTCGTGGTGCAGCGGGGCATTTGAGCACCAACTATTCAGACAAGGAATTTTTGGATTTCGTTCTTAGTTTTTGGACAGTCCCACAGGTGAGGAATGTTCCTATCTGCTGCGCGAGGAGCCCTTTTGGAGAGCATCACACGCATCAACAGGCACAGACACCGGGCTTCCTCCCCAGGGAAGCGGAGAAAGGTCACAGCTTTGTACAGGGAAGATGATCCCATTAAGCACCAATATGCAGCCAGCACGCGGTGCCCACAACAAAGCTAGCTGTGCATCTTATCAGGGCCTCTTGCAGGCCCTCTCGAGCTTGACCTGGTGTCATTGTCTCTGCTCTTTCTGATTCAGAAATACGACCAACTTTCCAAGGTTTGTGTCCTGGATGTGTTGCAATTTTTTTTTAACCTTTTCTCTGTTTCATGGAGCTTTTGTTGGGACACATTTCCTTTGTGATGTCATGGGGTGGGGATTAAATCTCTACCACAAGGATAATTCTCCATTTTATTGCCTTCCCGGGCAAGAATTTATTCCTTAGACTTCCTTGCCAGTCTGGACTGCCAGTAAATGATATTACCTGGTTGGGGAGGCTGGATCCTTTGAGATGGGGAAAGAAAATCACGGGAGACAGGTGATTCTGATCCAAACTGAGATGCAGACAATGGATGGGTACTGTCTTGCAAAGAGGTAGTGCACCACCCTGACGGTCCCACAAGCCAAGGAGCCAGCTCCGCAAACAGAAAGTCAAGAAACCCAACAGAACTCGCCCTACCTCTGCTTATTCAAATACCACCCACAAGTTTCTGAGAGAGGAACATATGCAGAGCATATTTGGAAACATTATAAGGCATGCATAAAGTACAATATTAGTCAATTTTATATGCTCGGTCGCATGAAATCTGTGTGTTTAAAAAATATAATAATTTGCATTTCATGGCTTTTGATAACCTCAGGAGTGCACTTGAAATTCAGCACATGCCCGCAGCACCTCCCCGCTCACCCCATTTTTAACTGAAGACCAATGGTTTCTATTAAGGGATCAGGCAGGGCCTCTGACAAGCCAGTCAATAACTATGTGAGGTTACTTCATTAATGCTATAATGGCTGATAGAGTGAGAGGCAAAAAACAGGTTCCTGACAGCAGCAAATGAAAATGATGGAGCTTCCTGGAGCAACGCGCCTTTCCTTTGTCATTGTCTTTTGCTTCGCTTATTCAAAATGTGGCATTTATGTATTCAGTCTTGATGAATGTTGCCGGCTTTAAGTACTTTTTCCATCTCTAATGCAGTACCGATTGCACATTGTTCTTTCCTTCTCTCTCTCCCGTCTCCCTCTCTCTCCTCATCTCTCTCTCTCCTCTTTCTTTTCCTATAACCTCTGCTGTCAAGGCATTGCAGGCTGAAGGGTTGCAGGCACTGGCTAAATAGCTTTTGTGCTGTAAACGGTGAGGGTGATGGCACGATGCATCATGAGGGCGGCTGGGTCATAGAGCAGTGTGGGCGGTGGGAGAAGGACTCCCGCAGCGACAGTGCTGAGGGTCTCGCTGGCCATGGACGTACTCTTTCCCATTGAAGCCAAGCTAAGAACTCCGAGGAAAGTGTAGACATCTCAGTGACACTCAGATAAGGATGTGATTAGGGGAGGAACACTCACAGGGGGTGAGTCAGGAAGACAAGCAGCGTGTCTCAGGCACTTCCGCTAGCGTTAAGAACTGCACAGGTCAAATGAGAGTTCACTGGTAGATCTGGATTCTACAGCGCTAAAGTTAGTTTTAGTTTGTCTAGGTGGGGTGGGTATAGGCTGGACTTTGCTTTTTGAGGGGATTGTGTTTTTGTTTCAATTAGTAAGAAGGAATACAGCCCCACAGATTTCTGGCATCAAAGAGAAGGAGATGCAGGAAGCCAGATAAGAAAGGCAAGGATTTCTCTGAGTTGTTACGGGATCCCTTGGGAGGGCATGGTCAGGCAAAATATAGACGTGCAAAGAGTGAAGAACTCTTTGGTATCTATGCCAGTAGGGCTTTGCACAACATCAGGGAGCCAGATTTCCCCCATCTCTTGTACCTTTGGTGCCATGAGAGTTGTGAGCTCTTTTGGAGGGTGACGATGGAATAAGTCAATTGATGTAGACTTCTATTTTCGTCTCATCAGCCTTCACCAGTGAACCAGACTGCTTTACAGAGTGCTCCTGTGATGCTGGCAGAACGTCAGGCCCACATCAGCACAGTCAGAGGGACAACTCCGGCAGCAGTGAAAAATACGATGGCTCTAATTCTATATGGCGACCCCCACACAACGTGGGTGGCGGGACACAGCCACAAATTGCCACCATGTGTTTTAGGAACAGACTCAGATCCCCTGTCAAAGAGGCTGTACCCAAACATAAACAAAAGAGAGCCACCCCACAGTTAGATGCTTGGTTATGATCTGGAAGGCCAGGTGACTTCCGTAGCTAGAAGTACCTTAGAAGAAAGGCTCAATTCCCCTGTGACTTCATCACAGATTGTGACAATACTCACCCGTTGTTGTTTGTCTACTACACAGCTTGACAAGAAATTCTGGTCATCTGAAGCCTGAGCTGGAATAACAAGAGTACTACACTGAGGGCAGCCTCCATTACTTTGGTAATTACAGAATTCTTTTGTTATTGTGATGTTTTCTTGTGGGCATTCCTAATTACTAATATGATTGGCATTATTCTATTTGGGAAATACAGGCTGAATAATGATATTACTGCCTCCCTACAAAATATTTATGCTAGAGTCCTAACTCTTTTAATCTCAGAATGTGACCATGTTGGGAAGTACGGTCTTTAAACAGGAAACCAAACCAAAATGGGAGTCATTCAATAACAAATCAGAATTGGGTCTTAATCCCTTATACCTGGAAATCAGGACTCAGAGGGGTACAGACCAAAGAGATGACACTTACAAATTGAGAGTCCTCAGAAGGGATTACACCTACTAACACCCCAACCCGTGTTCTCTTAGCTTTCAGATATCTGTAACAGTGATCCTAGCTGAGAACTCTAAGAGGTACCCTATGCAAGGAGGCTCAGCAAGCTGGTTAAAGTGATAGAATCAGTTCCTAGGTTCACCTCACTTGCTGCACCCACAATTTTACTTTGAACTCACCAGTGGGAGACCACAGAGAACATACAGGATTAATGGTATCTTTTGAAAGTTTCCTATTGTTATCATGTCATATGGCATGCTTTGGGTACCCTGTTTGGATTTTGACATCCGTTTGATTAAGTATCATAATAACCCATCCATTTTAACTGCTGCATGGAACTCTGTGGCACACCACCATTCGTTTGTACTGGAGGCATTTGAATTATCTCTATATTTTTATTGTAATTAGCAGTGCTACCATGGATAATCTTATATATGTACCCTGGTTGATCAAACAGACGAATCTCTATGGTTTATTCTCAGAGTAGGAACTGCTGAATTGGTGAGCTCAGAGCAGCACTTTTATCTGAGAGCAAAGCACAAGCTTTCCCTTTGTGCGCAGAATCTCGCCAACACTTAGTGTTGCCAGACCTTGAGATTTTCTTAGAGTCTGGCAGGGTAGCATTGCGCCCCTTAGCTGCCACAGTCACAACCATCTATGTTTGTTTTACAGCCTTTAAATCCTAACAGTAGCTCCTTGAAGGAGGCACAGTTTCTCTTTCCTGTATTTACAGAGAAAGCAATTAACTTCCTAACACTTCAGGTGCTTGCTCAAGAACAGAAAGGACTATGGGATTGAGCAATGTTCATACTGTACCTGATCCCAAAGCCTGCTGCTGTTGTTTGGGTTTCCTTAAAGGCATTCCCTACAACAAAAGCCTTGGGTGCCTCTAGCTTGGAAGATCATGCCAAGTACTGCACACTAGATTATGAGGAGAGCCAAAAGGCTAGAAAGATGATAATGAGCAAATTATCACCACAGGGGATTGGAGCTCCATCCTTCTGGAGGTTTGTCTTAGTGGTGATGCACTAAAGAATTATCTCACACAGTTATGGGGATGCTTAGTTATTTATTTATCCACTCCTATTATTCATTATTTGAATTTTGAGGTGCTTTATTTTGAGAATTGACTAGACTTCCCCATGTCCTAAAACCCTCATTCAGAGGAAGAGTTAAGGCTCCTTCTCAAGGCCAGTGCAGCTGCAAGAACACATGGTGGGTCAGCTGAACTGGAGGCAGCATGAGACCTAGCCTGCCTCTTGCATTATCTGCCAGAGTAGGAGAAATCTCCCCATTGGCTTCGTTCCCTAATGACATAACCAGAAAGAAACCGCACTATCACCACTTGGTTTTTTAGTTGAGGCTTGCCTACTACAGCAGTGCCAACCCCACCAAGGCCTCCAACATGCACCCCAGTGGGAATTCTGTGTGTCACTTTTATTCTTTCTTGGATTTAATTATTATGCTTTGTGTGTGATAGCAAGCAAGGCACCTTTGATAAAGTGGGCAAATTGGTAATTTCCTCGTGGCTTTTTATTGGTATGGGCGGGGCATACATGAAATAAAGCTTGTTTCTAAGCTCTGAAATGATATTTGTATCTATGAAACACTTTAAACAAAACTCTCTAAAGCAGCATCAATAAGGCCAGCAACAATATCCACTTATATTTGGATGGTTTGGGTTTTTAAAGTATTTTCATGTTATCTCACTAGAAAAGCTTAAGAAGAAAATAAGGCATACTGCATGCTAGAATACCATTTTCCTCATTTATATATGTGAAAACAGAAGTTCAGAGTGCCAGAGAGGACCTGGCAGGATTGTGCTGTGAATTGGTGGCCACAACCAATTGAGCACTGTACTGCAGAGCCCCAAGCCTACACTACTGATCTAGAGCTCAGTTTTTAGGGATGGAGTTTATGGAACACATGCATTACTGAGTTTAGTTTTTGGATGATTAAATCCTGGATAAAATTGTCTACATAGCGATTAGCAAACATTTGTACGAGTCTTGTGTGTGTGTGTGTGTGTGTGTGTGTGTGTGTGTGTGTGTGTCTTAAAGCTAGGGTCACATGACAGTCATAACATTTATAGTTGCCTTAGAGACGATCTGAGGAGCATTCAAACATCCTGCAAGTCACTGCTCTTCTTCCGGCAGTGCTCTTAAAAAACCACACATCCACTCCCCTTAGCAACAAAAATCTGCTGTGCGCATGGTCATCATTGTGACACTGTGTAGAAGCCAGAATTGCTCCAGGAGAGGCAGCCCACTGTGGTCATCTCTTAATTGCCAATAATGTCTTAGGGCAAAAGAAACTTAGCCCTAAATATGCAGGCAAATTTGATTTATGTAAATCCGGATAACCTCTATTCCCACCCTTCTCTTTAAAATATTAACAAATGAGTCCCAAAGCAGGCCTGCAATATAAAGAATGACTTATTGCGGCATTGATGAAATGTCATTTAAGCAAGCCCTAAATACTTCTTGTAAATCTCCTAGTGCTTTAAGAGGCCAAACTACTCTATTTTATTTTCTCTGCCTATCAAAGCTGTAATATTGTTAACATGTTCTCTAAAACCTTTTGGGGAGGCCCGGACTGATTTCTGCACTGTCAAGAAGAATTGGAGATGATACAGTCTCAGTACTCCCTTGATATGCAGGATTATTGCCAGAGGCCATGGCAGTTGTCCAACTGAGAGATGATAGGAGTTTAGACATTTATGTACCGGTGGGAGTGGTCAGAGGAAATTTGGCTCTGTCTACTTTGGAAGTAGAGCCAAGAGAATTTCTTGATAGACTGAGCGAAAAGTATAAGAGAAAGAAAGGGACCAAGGATTAAAAAAAATATATATGATGACATGTTTTTTCACAAGTCAACTGAATGATGACTTTGCAATTAAGAGACGGAGAAGTCGATGGTGCTAGTTTTATGATGATCAGTTTGTGACATTTCATATTTGAGGTAGCTTTGAACATATAGCTAAAGGTGTCAAGTAAACTTGTTGGCAAATAATATAGGCTTTAGGACCCAGCCTAGGCTGAAAACAAAAACTCAAGAGTCTTCCTCATTCAATTCAACATGTAAACCACACGAATAGGTCTATTTACTGATTGAGAAGAGGCAAAAATGAGGAGTAACTCTGGAGTATTGACAAAGGTCCAGAAGTCAAGACTCAAAGTGTTGACTGAAAAGTGCCAACTGAAGGACATGGGTGCCCGAGTGCTGAGGAAATGGCACTGGGACGGTAAAGCAGCAGGCATGGCCACCTGGCAAGTGCCACTGATAAGCTGCTGCTGGGCTGGGACAGGGACAGTTCATTGGTGACTTTAGTATGAACAGTTCGTATGACTAATGAAGGTGAACGCTAGTTTGGATGGTGGTGTAGCATTCACGGAGGAGAGGAAGTGGCACCTGCACTGACTTGGTTCCCATTTGACATCTCTGCAGTTGTTACCTGCAGAGGATTGGCCCTTCTGTTATGGAAACTAGTGTCTTGGACACATTGTCCTTAAGGAGGGAGTTTAACAAGTTGACTAGAGTGCCAAGGATCTGGAGAGAATTCAGAAGGCCAGATTTGTCAGACTGACAGTTCTGAACCATCTAGGAGTGCTTCCCTCTGTTTGTGGGGGGGAGTTGATTACCGCTGGCCCCAAAATAGCTTTTCCCAGCACCCAGCACTGTGCCTCATACATAGTCAGTATGTAATAGCCTTTTGTGGTCTGAATGGATTTGTGAGGGAATGAGTGTGCTTGGGTATATTTGGAGCAAATTATCCATGTTTGGTCAATTTTCTTTTTCAAATAAAAGATCTACAAATGATTGCTAGCAAAAATAAATAAATAAAGCCAGGATGGAAAAAAAATCCTGTTTTAGACAAACACATTGTGTCCTGAAAGATCTATTCTGTCATGCCAGCAGTCTCATTGGCTGTGATTTGTATATTAAGAAGATTTTAATTGCTCAGGTAAGTGCTTGCACCTGCTAAGACATTGTGTAGTAGAGTACTTTATTCTAATCTTTTACAATACAGGGCACACTTTATCCATAAAATTATTCTCTGCACAATTATCACTCTGTTTTACTGAAGTAGAAAGTGCAACTTAACACTCCTAGTTTCACTTATTATTATTAAAATCACGGAAATGAGGACCGCTGGGTAACGCTCCTGCAGTTAACTGCTGAAATGCCCTGGTCTCGCTCCATCTCTCTTTCGCTTACGCCAATGAGCAGGACTTGAGTGAGTTTTCCCTTTACCAACAAGCACTGTAGGGTCCTGATTGCTCTTAATATAAAAAGCATTGCAAACTCCCAGCAGAACTGTTCTGCTGGAACCCAAACGATATAAGAACCAACTGGTTTCCATCTTTTCAAATCTAGTCACCTTTTGGGGTTGGGTGCCATGCAGTCATCTAGCCTTGATTGCTCCATGAGACTGAAGATGACTTTAAACTTCTGTTTTTTTTTTTTTTCTTGACTCTCGAGTGCTGGGATTGTGGTTATGTACCACCACTGCTACTCCATGCCGTGCTGGGAATGATACCAGGCCTTCCTCCAGTCAGCCGACCAAATGAACCCCATTCTCCATCCCTCACTTAATTTTAAATTATTTTTCTGATTATAAAAAGATTTCACTAGAAAAAAATCTAACTAATTATATGTAGACTAGTGGGACATTTAGAGAATCTAGTGTAAATTAGATATTCTTAGTGAGATATTATTCATCTTTTGAAATATGTTTTTCCAACATACATGAACACAAAAATGCACAAGAACATACATTTCCACAACTCATGTTCTTTTAGGTTTGAATATAAGCCTAATAAGTATTACATATTGTTTTCCTATGATAAACCACAGGAGTGGTAAAGTACAGTTTGTAGGCCATATCTGACTGTTATATGAGATAAAGTTTTATTGGTACTTAACAACACCCATTAGGTTACATATTATTTTTAGTTGTTTTTATTCAATAATACTGGGGCTGGCTAATCTACCTAGAGGCCACTTGGTACCCAGAGTCTTGCAATTCAGCTCTTACCCACACCAAGGTGGTATCTCATGTCCTCTCTCATTTTTTTTACTTCCTCAAAACTTACACTTTCATTATCACCAACAGTGATAATCTCTAGATCTTTCTCCTAGAACACCTGAGATCAAATGTCAGTATGCTGCAGGAGGCTTTCCAGTTCTGAGCCAGTGGGTGTAGGCTAGGTCTACACTTCAAAAAGCATCACTTGGTGACTGTACTGTAGACACCTCAGAGAAACACCTTTCATTCTATCCCGATTCCTAAAACAGGAGTGTGGACCTCTGTAGCTGAAGCAGACACATTAGGCCAGTCTCCTGGTTCAGAAGTCCTTAACTCCTGTGCCTCCTGTGTATATTTGTGCCATACAGAAACTTCTATT
Source organism: Alexandromys fortis (assembly GCF_014885135.2). Taxonomy (NCBI): domain Eukaryota; kingdom Metazoa; phylum Chordata; class Mammalia; order Rodentia; family Cricetidae; genus Alexandromys; species Alexandromys fortis. The sequence goes on along the minus strand of NW_026068076.1, from coordinate 3,205,350 downwards.
CTTCAGTATGGCTATCCCTCTAAACCTCTTTGGACAGAGTGCACACTCTATGTCAGTGTGAACATGGCTCTGTCATTACAACAGCACAATTTAGGCTCCAAGTGAAGCAGCATTTAGCTGAGGCCTGAGTAAGTTTTCCTGTTTGCAGGCTTGGGTTCTATTAATTGACTACAAGCATTCGGTGACATATTTTGCTTTCTTCTCTGACTCGAAACCTCACTTTCACAAGTATGTAAGAACTGCAAACCCTCAGATTATACATTTTTCTCCATTGCTCTGGCTTTAGTCTGCAAAATCTTGGGAAACAGTCAGTTAAGCAATTACTGGATTCTTATTTTTTGAGAATCTGAGTATGCCCAATTTTTATTTAGGCATGACAGGGGTCATACAGAAGTGATGTGAAACACAGCCTAGGTCCTTAAAGTGCTTGCCGTGTGTTTAAAGAGAAAAATAGTAATTATGCACTCGAGATTGGAACACAACCAAGATCAATAAAGTTCAACTTTGGTTGTTCATTTGTGACAGTTAATCTTGGTTGCCAACTTAACTGGATCTAAAATCAACCAAGAGACAAGCTCTGGAGCCCACCTGTGAGCGTGTATCTTGTTTGTGCTAGTTGAGACGGGAAGACTGGACCACTGAGGGTGGCTCCATTCCCTAGATGGGATGCTGGACTTCACAGGTGGAGGAAGAGGTCAGGGCAGAATTTTCCCAATTGTGGATGTCATGGGGACCAACTGCTTCAAGCTCCCACTGCCTTGACTTCCCCGATGACTGTCCCCTGTGAGCTGAAGTACACCCTTCCTCCCCTGCGTTGCTTCTGTCAAGCTGTTATATTACAGCAGCAGAAAAGAAACTAAGACATGGAAGTGTGTGCTCTGATTCCCAGAGCCAGTGAGAACTGAGTTGCTCACTGTGCACAAGTGCACTGTTGATGGCAAACAAAAGAGACAGCCACTTCAGAGCCTTTCTCTGACAACACTTACATTCTAAAATACAGATCGAAAACAGTAGTGTAGAGCCAATTCTAATTGGTCTTCATAATAAAATCCAGGGGTTAGGTATCTGGGTAAATGCTGAAAGATCAGAGAAGTAAAGGAACCAGTCCCTAGAGAAATGTTTTACCTCTACCAAATCCTCAGACCAAAGTGGGCAAAAGCCTGTCTCCAGGCATCCTCAGACTGAATGCCTTGAGCTCCTGTCTCCTCCTGTCTTATATTTTTTCTTTGCTCAGCCATATTCCTTCCTTTTTCCACCTCCCTAGTGTTGAGATTAAAGACATGTGACTTCCAAGTATTGGGATTAAAGGGGTGAGACATTACTGCCTGGCTATCTTGGTGACTGTTTGGTTTGTAATGACCTCTAAAGTATAGAAATCTGAATTGCAGGGTGTTTAAGAGTCTTGGTTAAGTCACAGCCTTGAATCTCTAGCTGAAGATCTTGTCTGCTGTGCTGTTCTTTAATCCTCCTCATGTAGGTAAATACTGCAGTGAAATAATAAAATCTTCATTCATTTATGACTCGGCGTCAAAGGGGAGAGGAAGGTCCAGTTCAAAGACAGAACCTTTGGGAATAGGTGCCTGGGTAAGAGCGTACTCCAGTTCAAGGAGAATGTCTAGGGGTTTTGAGTCCAGACCTTGGCATATTGTGTTCTCATGATTTCTGGTCCTCAGCCCCCAAGGGAGATCTGCCCTGAGCCCTGATCTAAGTTACCCCAAGAACTACATTACCTGGTTTCACTTAATCTATTTTCATAGAATATATCATTAATTGATGTTTATTTCTATCTGGATAATAATTGCAGTTTTCCTCAACTAAACCATAGGCTTTGAGGAAGCAGGGGTTGTTTTGGCACTGATATATAGTAAGTTTGCAGTAAGTATTCCTTGGATGAAAACAGCCAGCCAAGGGTCAGCCAATCCATTCACAGACAAGGAGGGGGGACACACATCCCTACAGTCTACATCATGAACCCTGTAGATGCCAGCAGGCATCCGAGTTTGTATGAAGGGAAATAAGAAGGAGTAGATCTAGGGGGGAGGGGAAGTGGAGGGAAGGACTGAGAAGAGAGGAGGGAGGGGAAACTGAGGTCTAGTATAAGACATGAGAGAGTAATGACAATAAAGAGAGTCTAGGATAGGAAGGCAGGGTAGATGAAGGATCATAGGGACAGTCAACAAAACAGTTTAGTCCATAGTTATTTATTTATTTATTTATTTATTTATTTATTAAAGATTTCTGTTTCTTCCTCACCGCTGCCTCCCATTTCCCTCCCCCTCCCCCAATCATGTCCCCCTCCTTCGTCAGCCCAAAGAGCAATCAGGGTTCCCTGCCCTGTGGGAAGTCCAAGGACCACCCACCTCCATCCAGGTCTAGTAAGGTGAGCATCCAAACTGCCTAGGCTCCCACAAAGCCAATATGTGCAGTAGGATCAAAAACCCATTGCCATTGTTCTTGAGTTCTCAGTAGGTCCCTGGCAAACCGGGAGCCTGGTCCTGGTCCTGAAGACCCTTCTGAGTAGTTAATAGTCCATAGTTTTTTTAAAAAATAAACAAAACAATTTATTATTTTAACTGAAATAGTTCACTAATTTGCTATAATACCGCATAGAGCAGATGTTACTAGTGAAGATCTTGTATTGTTCAGTTAATCTCCAGACATATATACATGCTGGGTTTCAGGAAACTGTGGTGGAAAAAGTTCAGCTAAGGTTAAGTCCCCATTCTCTTCCAAAGCCATGTGTTCACACCCTATTCTGGAATGAATTGACCTTGCCTGGGAACTTTTTTCTATGTAGCCCAGTAAAAGAATTATTTGCTACATTTATGAAATAACACCCACACAATAGAAGTAGTAAGAATAAAATAATTATTCATGTCCTCGCCAAACAGCATTGTCAAATCTTAACCTTTTCTTTATTGTCTTCATATTCCAACAAATCTAAAACCATCTCTATAAAACTTGCTTTATCACACTTCATCCTCCTCTTCCAAGAGATCATAGTTACTTTGATTTGGTCTTATATTTTCCATGTTTGCTTTCCATGTAGGTGGGAGCACTAGACTCCTTCATGAGTCCCATCCTTTCAACACTGCACGTCCTAAAGCCCACTTCTACCCCTGTGCTTTGAAGTCTCTTAATTTTTCCTAGTTTTGGCTACCGTATTGAAGCATTATGTTTCAACCTATGGATTTGGGGTGGCTATATTCAGTTTACTGCATGATGTAATGATTGCTATGTGGATTAAATTAGCAAGTATTTATTAAATCCTATTGTACAGTATATGAGATATAAGTGCTTAAAAATCGATATACAGCCCTTACATGAAAATAAATTGTGATGTTATTCTCCTCTTTTTTTAGTAATTGACTTAGCTAATTTTATTTTTTGTTTCAAAAATAATGTATTTGGACTTTAGTTAACTGTACTGGTGCTTCATGAAATCGAGTGTATCCAGTTCAGTGTCTTCTTACTGTGATAAATCATCTAGAATAAATAGTGTACAGGAGCATGGATTAACTTTGGTGAGTTTATCAATGTTTTCACTCTCTGTGGTCAGTAACTTTGGGATCTGTGGCTTGGTAATATCATGGTGGGAGCATGAGCCGGAAGGTGCTTCATCACTCCATGGTAAACCGGAAGCTAGGAAAGAGATAAGAAAGGGCAAGTTTCCTAATATTCACTTCAGGGATATACCCCAGCCACACACATGCAGCATCATAACTTTATTCTACTAGGCTGCTTCCTGAAGGTTCTGCCATCCACCGAGTGTACCACAGACTGGCAAGGAAACCTTTCCTGCATAAGCCTTTGCAGCTCTTTAGATAGATTTAAGTGATAGCACCATCCATACTTGTTGTAGATATTTATACTCAAACAAATGCCCTGAATTTTCAGTATCAGTAAGCAAGAGCCTCCAAGCAGCCCTGCTTCTGTTTTGATAATTTCAATAGCATCCTTTGGAAATGAAAATCTCAGCTCTTTCTGGTAAGAACGTAATTGACTTTTATATATTAATCATACCTAATTTTATACATTTATCTTATGTAAGTATATATGATACGCATATGTAACTATATATTTATAAACTATATAAACCTTCTAATTTTTTTACTTATGTTGCCTTGAAGTCTTAAAATCAAGAAATACTACAAAAATTGTATCATCAAATCAGTTGAAGAGCAATACTTCTTTGCCTGTACACTTGAAAAACTTGCACACAGTTGGGAATTTGGGAGTATATTTCAAACACATACAATGGCCATGCAAATTGTCTAGACACAGAGTCTTGTCGGTAGACATTTTCTATTGGTGATATAACATTTTCTTTGTGTGTCTGTCAGGTAGGGGGCATTAGTGGAGGCAAGAAGACAGTACTGGGTATTGTTTCTCAGGCACTCCCCAAACCTTGTTTATTTTGTGAAACAGGGTCTCTCACTGATCTGGAACTTGCCAAGTAGGCTAGACTAGATGGCCAGTGAGTACCAGGTATCAACGTGTCCTACTTCCCCAGCGCTAAAATTACAATTGTCCACTATTATACCTTGCTATTTAAACATGGGTTCCGGCGAACAAACTTGCACTTGGAAGAAGAGCATCTTACCCACTGAGCTGTGTTCCCAGGACAATGACAGGTCTTTCAAATCAGTTATAAATCTATTGAAGCTTAATTTTTCAGTTAGTTTTAGTTATAGTTTTCTAAAAAGTAATCTGTGCATCTGTGTTTTGAAAGCTTGGAAAACAAATTTGTTTTCATTGTCCTCATGGTATTTCTGTCGTATGTGTCTATGATGATACTTCCATTTAAACTCCTCTATTTTGTTGGCCTTAGAAGTTTTTCCTTTTCCTTGTTCACTGATTTGTTAGCACTAGTATTTTACTTTTCTGTCTTCTTTGGGATTGTCTTGTTGTTCCTTTTTCTTTCCTTAATAACTTAAAGTCTTGCCTTCTACTTTTCTAATGTAAATACAAAAGCTTTATAGATTTGCCTTTAGTGCAGTTTTAGCTACACCTGACCTCCTTTAATAATATTATAATAATCTAAATTAAGTTTTATATCTATCTAAAATTTCAGTGATAATTTTGTCTTTGGACCATGGCTCAGTGTTTAAACTATTTAGAATATGTTGTCTTTTTAAATATTCATTTCTTGCCTAATTAAATATCGTGCTTAGTAATTGCTGGGTTTTCTTTATGATTTTATACTTAGAAAATTTTGGTGCATCTGTAATTTCTGTACACTGTGTTCTTGGCGCATCTGTAGTTTTTGAATACCGTGTTCTTGTTCATCCAATTACTATTTGTTCAATTTATATCCAGGAGCAGTAGAATGTTTTTAAACTTAAATGTTAATTTTTTCCTGAGAATTTCATACAGGAGTACAATATTTTCCTCCTCTCTCTATGCAGCTCTTCTTATGTGCCCCTTTGTCAAATTCACGATCCCTTTCCCTCTAGCTATTGTTGCATAATACACACACACACACACACACACACGTACAAATGAACATGCATGAATAAAACCTGCTGAGTTCACTTACTCAGTATTTGTTCATGGCTGAATGCTTGGGATTGGATAACATATCAGCGGGCTCATCCCTGGAGCTGACTGAGTCTCCCATTCTCAGTGGCCCTTAATTGCCTGCAGCTCCTTATCTAGCGTCAGGGCCTTGGGGGATCTCCCCGGTTGATGTTGTCATGCATAGCCGTCATGCAGGTCTTGTTTAGGTGACTATATTTGTAATGGTCCTCCATCTTCAGCAAAAGGACTCCTCCGGGATGAGGCAAGAGCTGCACTCACTGTGGGTCAAAGGGCGGGGGTTCGGAATGTGCTGCTTTAGGGACATGGCAGCAGCTGGTGCTCCCTTGGATCCACGACCTCACTAGTTGGCTGGGTTTAGAGCGCCAGGAATGACTTCCGTCCTGCTCAGTGCTCTTAGGTTCAATTAGAGAGCTGTTGGTCCTTGCCAATATATATGTGCCATCATTGTGCTTTCGGCGGTGTCTGGTCGTGCTGGTCACTGCCCTAGTGGTTCTCTACAGATGAGTAGGATCGTTAATTGCATAGCATCTTCAGGTACCATGAGGGTAGTCTCCAGCAAGGAGGCGCTCAGATCATTTCGCGCTCCATTCCTTCAAGTGTGTGCTGTCTTCGGCAGCTGGGCCTTACTTCAAAGTTCTGCGTTGGAATTTTTGTTAGTCTATGACTCTTGCTGGGGGTGGGGGGAATGCTGGACATTATAACCGTAAGTGGTATAACTCGCTACAAACCGTATCATTTAAATACTTCATGTAAGTATTTTTTTTAAGTAAACATAAAACATTTCCTTATGGCTTTTCAAAAATTCTTTAATGTTATTAGTCTTTCCTCCATCCCCCTTGCCTAATTTTCCCTCCTCTCTTCCCAGTTAACTTCACCCCATGTTTCCATTTTCTGCCTTCATAACATCTATATCCTACCATTTTTATCTCTAGGGCTCCTTCCCCAGCCCATGGTCCCAATATTTCCTGCTAATTCCAAGCAATAGCCCACATCTAAATATTTGGAGGTGCATTTGTCTTTCTGAGTATGGGTTGCCACACTCAGTATGAAGTCTTATAATGCCATCCCTTTACTCTCAAATATCAAGATTCCATTTTCATTTAAAGCTTTTCAGAAGTGGTACATAAGTAGAATTCTAAGAGTCCAGTGGGCTCCAGGACCCTGTTTAATACAAAGTCCCCTTGAATGGTGGTATATAGGGCTTATGAGTATGATGAAAATTCTCTCTCTTGATTAGGTTTATAATATAGTCATGATGAATTAATTAAAAGGAAAGTGACTAGCACCTGAAGGTGACTATTAGAAGATGAAAAGGAACATTTCTTAACAGACAGTAAGAAAACAAACTCCTCAGTCCTATGGGCACAAGGGACTGGGTCTGCCTTTGAACTTAAGGTGGATATGTCCTTTTGATTGTAGTTGTGTGAGACCCCGAGCAGAGAATATGGATCCTCCCATTTTAAAAATTGGTGAAAGAATAAATGGCAATCTTTTTGAGTACCTTTAATTGTGATAATCTCTTACTCAGCAAAGGAGACTGCATGTGGAAATTTGTGTGTGTGTGTGTGTGTGTGTGTGTGTGTGTGTTTTATTTGACATTCATTATTGGGGGAGGTATCTTATGCTTTCACATAATAATTGTTAATTCTATTCACATTTCTAATATTTTTACTTTTGTACTTTGAGGTCACGATTCTTGGGTTTTACAAAATCAAAATACAATTTTTTTGTTTAAAATGATCCTTTGTGTTTTACTCTGGTTTTGTCTAAACTTGATCTCATATTATTTATATAAACATATTGATATGATACATCTTTTTTATTTACCTAGCAAATCACTCTTTATTTCACTTATTTTCAATTTTTAGTGTTTTTAGAAGTATATTTGGGAAACAATGTTTTGTTGGCTTCTAAAAATCCAATTGTGTTACTTTTCTCTTGTTCTCACATTCCTTCTCTATTACTCTAGGAATCATATGCCATGATTACATTGCTTGATGATGACTTTCAGATATTAATAGGTGATTTTTATAAATACTTGAAAATTAATATTTTTCAGATTCCTATATACATATGGATATTATGTACATAATTAGATAATTAATACAAAAGAATATTATGACATAATTACATGCTATTTTAATTTTTCATCTTTTAAAAATTTTATTCATGTATATGGGATTTTTGCCTATGTGTATGTCTGTGCACCATACATATGAGGCTTCTGCAGAAACCAAAAGAGTGCATTTGATCCTCTAGGATTGGACTGTTGTGAATCACATGTGGGTTCTGGGAGCTGAATCTGGGTCCTGGTTTGTAGCATTCTAATTAATTCTTTTTATTACTATTAATTTATATATAATCAATATGTACCTAGTTTCTCATATTTTTCTTCAACATCTTAAGCCTATACTTTTATTTAGTGTTGAATTACTTTTCTAGTATTCTGTAGTTCTATCTTCATGTTCTCAATATGTACAAATAACTGATTTGGGCCTTCTATAGAATGATAGTTTGACTGGGTATAGAATTATGCTAGGCAGTTTTACTCTTTCAGAACTTTGTAGTTTCTGTTCTATTATTTCTATTTTCTTCTCTTTTGTTTAGTTTGGGGGAGTCTCTGATGCTCTCCCTAGTAAGAACTTGGGATCCGAGTCTTTTCTCTTGGATCTGACTAGTTATTGTGACTCTTCATCTAAGAGAATGTGGTAGAAGTGATACAATATCAATTTGGGGGATAAGGGAATCAAAATTTTGGCAATTTACATTTCTTCCTTTGGGCTTCTCTTGTCCAGAGAAGTCCCATGTCCTTAAAAGGTTTGATTTACCAGATCTCCCAACCTTTGGGGAAGTTCATTTGAACCACGTGAAATGACTGTGTAGAACTAGCTGCTTCAAGTCACACACAATTACAGGAAAGTGTAGGCATGGAGTAGATATCGGGGTCACTCATGAATCTGTTGATATGGGGCAGCTGTGATATGAGGCTGAACATGTAACTCATTTCTATCTTTTCTTACTGTACCTGTCCATGCCACCCACAGAGGCCTGCCATTGCCACCAAGAGACGAGCAGTCCCCAGTGCTTTGCTGAAATTGCTGACTCATAAAACAAGGGACATTACAGGAATCAAATCATATTGTGAAATTATACTTTATTAATAAAAATTCCCATTTTGTTTTTAATCTTCCCCCCAAATGGTAGATTACCTGAAAATAAAAGCAAAATAAAATGTACTTTACATTTTATTCCCAGAACATGCAGGAACTCAGTAAACTTCTGGTAAATAAGGAAATATTTTTGAGAAGTTTATATTGCTCACATTTCTGTCCTAAAGTGGTTTTAAAGTTTTATTTTAAGTATTTTTTTTATTATTGTTTACCTGGGTCTCTACAATCTACTAAGAAAGACACTTACAAAGAATGGCTAGCTTCTTAATCTTGGATTAACCAGCAGGTATAACACTTGGCTCTTTTTGTGTGTTTGCAGCTGACTTGTGCTCTCTGCCCTGAGAATTTCACAGGCACTGAGGACCAAAGAAGCAAATAACGAAACCAGCACTGGCCTCAGTAGGTAGAAAGAGACCAATGGAAAATTTAAGAGTTCAGATCTGGATATTACTTATTTGCTTTTATTTTTAAAATGGAAAATATCAAAATGTTTTCGTAAAATGAGCCCCAGCTCCTCTGTGCATGGGATGTGACAGCTAGCATCCTCTGTGCATGGGATGACCAGGTTCTTTTGCACATGAGATGATGCTGGCCAGGCTTCTCTGTGCATGGGACAACCAGGCAGCTGTTTGCTGGTTCCCTGGTATCTACTGCTCTGTGTCTTAATGGACAGCTGCTGAGTGAGGGTCTGATCTGCTTATTATCCTTGTCACTTGGTTGTTTCTGTCCTTACCCCCCAAAATAATTCCTTTGCAACAGCATCTCTTAAAATAGAGCTTGGGGGAAAACACTGTTTATTTGCTTATTTATTTATTCATATTTAACTCTATATTAGAAATTCAAGTTAGCTTGTTGGACATAAAATGTGATAATATGAATTTTAAAATAGAGAGAAGGGAGGACAGGAAAAAGAAGTAAAATCATAAAAATAAAGGAGGTAATGGGGTTCTGGTACAAGATTTAGAAAACTCAGATCAGAATTCCCTTTTCCTCCCTGGCTTCTGGATAGCTGCCAGTTGTCTCTCTCACAGGAAAGGGGGAACAAGTTAGACTGTTCAAAGTGCTTGTAGTATTAATATCAACCCATTTTTCAGAAGTACACTTGTTCTGGGTTCCCACGCTGGGCAGTGATTGCTCCTGGGCTCCTCATAGAGAAGACCCAGGAGGAAGAAAATATTCCCATCTGAATGGTGCTTTAGACTATGGCAGCACTGGAGAGGCTGGAGGGGCTACAGAACCCAGAGGAGACCAAGTTTCCCTGATGTTTGTATTTCCGCTCAACCACAGTGTCAGGTACACAGAAACACAAAGCAGTAAAATGGAAGATGGTTTGCAATGTTTTAATATTTAACACCAAGTTATCCAGGAGATGCTCCTCAGTTTACCTAATCATGATCCCTAACTGCACTTCCATCTTCATCCTCACCTGAGTTGCCATGCACAGGGCATCTGGTTTCTATGACAACCCTGATACCATGGAGAGCAAGTCAAGCAAATAGCAGTTGCCTAGAAGTGAGCACTATGGTCGTAAGTTTGGCATTTAGCATGCGCAGTCCAGAGACCTTGGCAAGCCACCCGAAAAGGGGATTCCACGAGCTTACGTCCCCTCTCTCCTACATAGAACCACTGGGTAATTATTTAATTTATTTATTTACTGCCCCTGGGTTCCTTGCAGTTGTCTCACCCAGGGTTCTGTTTAACTTAATAGAAAACATTTTTTTCCCCTCATTTGTTCAGTTTTTAGAACAAATCTTAGAATGTCTAATTTGGGCATCAAAGTTCACTTTCACAAGCCAGAGCTTTCTTCTCTTTACCAACCTTTATGTCCCTGAACAATCATGACACTGTGGTCCCAAAGACAGGGAGACACAGTGTTGTTGTGTGGGTTGAGTTGGAGTGCAAAGGGGGCGCTTGACGGGAAGGCCATTGTTCATTGCTGTGTTGTAAGTGTCCACCTGGGTTATGTGAGACGGCCCAGAGGTAGAGCGGAGACACAAAACAAGATTGTTTGATTGCTACCACAATGCTCCCCTCTCAGAAGCACATTGCTTACATTAGAACAATGCTACACATTTTATGTTGGTAAAAAAGGAGGCAGTATATGTCTCTATTTTCTTTGATCAACATTTTCTTTACTTGGAAAAGCTGTCTCTATGTGGAAAGTCTGAAAGCAAAGCTTTATCTTTGGCCTTGACTTTCTATCCCCATCAGTGAACTGCCAACAAATGCCACTGAACAAGGCTCCCATGATAGCCGTTGCCACCTTCTCCATCCCAGCAAACTTGACCATTAGAAAGGGGACCTTGATGGGTTTTCTTCCTCTTCTTCTCCCATTGTGTGATTTTAGGATTTGCTTTGCTAATGGGTACTGGGCCTGCCTCTGCACAGCGCTCATGCCTAACGCAGGGTTTTGGCTACTGCTCTACCTACACGGCTGCAGAACAGATGGTGACCAAATCACCAGGGTCACTGTGGGTCGACAGAAGAAATGTCTTGCATGGGAGCCTTTCAGTGGGCAGCATGCTGAGAGGGGCACACCAGCCTATGTTGTTCGGGGCATCACAGCCATCAAAGCTTGAATGTTGCTGCTTTTGCTTAGTACTTGACACCGCCTTTGCCCAGTGGAATCTACTGGTATCCCAACACTTAAACCTGGTATAACCAGAGGGGAAATTTGATGTCATTCTATATGTGTGGAGCTGTCAACCCCCAAAGCTGAAAATGACTTGGGCGGAGCAGAATATGGCATTCATCCTGTTTTGCTTTGATACATAAGTTATCTCGACCTTGAATGTCCTTATGAGCACTGTAGACAGGTTAAGGTGCTGGAGCAACGAAAATGTTCTTCTCTAGGTCATTATGCTCAGGTCTGGCCAGCTGGCTCCAGTGGACTCTTTACCTCAGAATTGGTGCACAGTGAAATTAACAACTTGTAGAACTGAAAAAATATCCAGTAAATGAGGGAAAAGAGAGAGAAAAAAGAGAGGAGGACAGGGGGTAGGGAGAACAACCAAGCTTGTAGTCTTGCCTGGCTTGCATTTATTTTTTTATTTTTTTGGTTTTTCGAGACAGAATTTCTTTGTGGTTTTGGAGCCTGTCCTGGAACTAACTCTTGTAGACCAGGCTGGCCTCGAACTCACAGAGATCCGCCTGCCTCTGCCTCCTGAGTACTGGGATTAGAGGCGTGCGTCACCACCGCCCGGCCCTGGCTTGCATTTAATGGGAAAATGGAGCCCTAAGAGGAATGGTCAGTAAAAGACAGGCTACAGAACAGTGGGGCTATGTGAGTGTCCCGTGTGGAAATCTTGGAGAAAAGAAGTTGAGTAGAAGCTTAAAGCAGTGGTGCTGGGTTTTTTAACTGCATCATCTTGAGTGCATTTTTAAACATGCCTTTTAAACCTCAGCACCTCATCAATGCAATGCAGGTGCCTCAGAGACCCGGGAGACTCAAGCAAGACAACACATACTTAAATGCCCAACTTAGTAATCAGGTATTATAACTGTTTCCACTTAAGCACCAACTTCATTAGGAGTACTTATTTCTTCTCTTGGGCACATTGTCTTAAATACTGGTGTGGGACAATTGTCTATATTCTGTCAATTATGTCTTAAATAAACACTGGTTGGCCAGTAGCCAGGCAGGAAGTATAGGCGGGACAACCAGACAGGAAGTAGAAGTGGATCAATGAGAACAGGAGTATTCTGGGAAGAAGGAAGCTCCCTCTGCGGTCCTGTCCAGACACAGAAGAAGCAAGATGTGACTATGCCACAGAGAAATGTACTGAGCCATGTGTCTAACACATATAAGAATAATGGGCTAATGTAAGTTATAAGAGTTAATAAGAAGCCTGAGATAATAGGCCAATCAGTTTATGATTAATGTAGACCTCTGTGTGATTTCTTTGGGACTTAACAACTGTGAGAAATGGGCAGGACATCAACCTCAGTCAACAAACTTCATTAGGAGAACTTATTTCTTCTCCTGGGTGCACAGTCTTAAATACTACTATTTCCATTTAATACCACTAAAAATACCCTGTATCAGTGGTTCTCAACCCGTGGGTCCCAACCCCTTCAGGAGTCACATATCAGTTATGCTGCGTATATTTGCATTATGATTCAAAGCAATAGCAAAATTACAGTTATGAAGTAGCTGGGAAATAATTTTATGGCTGGGGGTTGCCCCAACATGAGGAGCTGTATTTAAGGGGCACAACATTTGAAGGTTGAGAACCTCCACCCTAATTGTTCTAATTCACTTCCTGTTGCTGTGAGAAAACACTGAACAAAACCATTGTGGAAAGGAAAGGGATATTTGGAATACACTTCTGAGTTAGAGGCCATCACTGAAGGAAGTCATGGCAGGAACCTGGAAATAAGAACCAAGCACAGATCACGAAGATATTCTCACCAGCTGACTTGGGGTCTCCTCAGCTGGCTCAGTTTCCTTCCTTCCTTCCTTCCTTCCTTCCTTCCTTCCTTCCTTCCTTCCTTCCTTCCTTCCTTCCTTCCTTCCTTCCCTCTTTCTTTCTTTTGTTCCAAAGTTTTATATACTGATTTTATTCATAAATATACACATTTAGATACATACATAAACAAATTATTTCTGGAATATTCTACTGTGGGAGCCCATAGAAGCGGCTCCACTCCATAGTGACTTAGGTTAGAGAGTTCAAGCTTGTTTTGCTCCTTCAAGTCAAACAACAGGCCTAAAAAGAAGTTGCTCTAAGTCTTGCCTAGATAAAATGATGTTTTGCCTAAGGTGTAGCTACTGGATATTTTGCTTCTCAATGTTTTGAACTCTTGTTTGTTCCTTGTATCAGGATAAAATGTATTTTTGCCTCCCTCCCTTTGGCTTGGGGTATAAAAGAGCTATGAAAAATTAACTCAAGGCTCCAGTATTCACTAACAGTCCTCCCAAATCTATCCTATGCCTGTTTCTTCTGTGTGTCTCTTATTTCTACCTACAATTTCTCAATCCACACACCTCTCTCCAAGCAAGAATGAACAAGCTGGGTGGGACCCAGCAGCAGTCGTCCTTAGCTGGACGCAGGCTACTCCATTCTACCTTGTTATCTTTAAAATTAAAATGCCCCATGCAATGGTCCATTCTGTGGTCTAGACCTACCTGGTCCTCATGGGCATCCCCAACTTCAGTCTGCTTGCTTTCCTGTAAAACCCAGGGCCACCTGCTCAAGAGTAGCACCATCCGCAATGTACTGGGCCCTCCCACATCAGTTATTAATCAGAAATTCTTCCTGTAGATATCACAGGGCCAGTCTGCTGGAAGCAGTTCCTCAGTTGAGGTTTCTTTCCCAGATGACTCAAGTTTGTGTCAAGTTGAAAAAAAACTAACTAATCACTACATGTCTTCCTTTATGGCTATGCTGATCAGTGACATGTATTTTACCTTTGGGACTAAAATTCCCTTTTTTCAAAAAAAAATTTTAAAAAATGCTTTTATTTAATACTTGAATAAACAGGTCACTCAAAAACAGTAACATCTCATGTAGATTATTTAGGAAGCACTTTCACAAAACCAAGTCTTTTCAAAAACTAGCAACCACTCACAAATGAAAATTTGGTTCTCTCCAACAGACTCTCTCTGGGGTACAAACTGTACTTAAGGGCAGGCCCGGCACCCAGCCGTAGATGACCAATACAGAACAAGCTCAACAGTATCTTCAGTGGGTCTTTGGCTCATTATATTTTGTCAGATTTTTTAAAAACTTTAAAGATGTTTTGTGTATATATTATGGCTTCCGGTTTTGTGCGTTTATGAGATTTTTATGTGTACGAACATGCATGTCTCTGCATCTGTGTTTCTTTTACTTTTTCCTTGGCTCTTTTGCTTCTGTTTGTTTGTTCCTAGTCTGGTTTGTTTTTTGCTTTATTTTGTATTATTATTATTATTACTATTATGATGATGATGATACCTTTTTTGTTTTCTAAGAACAGACAGAGTGTGTATTTGGGTGGTAAGCGAGATGGGGGTGATCTTGGAGGAACTGGGAAAGGGGAAGTTGTAATCAGAATATATTATATGGGAAAAAAACCAGTTTCCAATAAAAGAAAAAAAAGAGTGGGAAAAAGCAAAACAAACAAAAAATACCTCCCCCCCTCCCAAGAAAAACCCCACAAAAGTAGCAATAGGACGTTTGGTCAATCATATCATTTTCCTAGATCTCATTTTTATTTCATATCTGCATGAGGTCTGCTCTGTTTTCACCAGCTGGCCTCGACTCAACCACACCTCATGAATTTGAGCAGTTTCTTGTAATAAGAACTGCTCCCCGACTTTCCAGATTAGCTTATCTATTAGTGAAGTCACACGGGTTGTCAAGATACCAGTAAGTCAGCGGGGAAGCTTGGGCGCGCACTGTGGTCTTGTGGCTCTAAGAAGATCGTCCCTGTGTCTCTCCTCCTAGGAAAGCGCTGACAACTTCTCCAATAATTAGGGCACTCTAGAGTCTATTGACTGTATGGCTTCACTGGTGTTCACAGGCACTTCACAATTTTGTAGTTCTTCGTGATTATTATCCTAACAGCACTTGTCATTAAAATCAGCGCACATGATTCAGTCATAAAGACACTGGGCAGAATCCGTACTGACCCCTTAATATTCTTAGGATGTTGCCACTTGCCTCTGAGTAAATAATTATTTGTTGTGCTAAACGAGACGTCTTCCGTTAGATGCTATTATCTCTCTCTCCTTCTCTCATAAATGGAGTGCTTAACAAGTATCATAATGTAACTTCAGTTTGATTCAAAGATTTTTTGGTGGTAATGATGACACTAGAGAGTATTTGGTGCGCTCTCACTGCTGGGCTCTTTGCCCATTCTCACATAAATTTCTTCATTTAGTACTCCATGGTAAACTTGCATGGTTGGAGCCATTGCTGACTGGTGAAGGAGATGGAAGCGTGGATAAAATGATTAGCAAGCAGAGAAACAGGAACTGAAGTCAGTGAATTTGCTGTTCCACGGTTTTAAGAGGTAGTTGGCTTATATCTTTAAAACTCGGTTGAGCAGAAGTTTGGTGGTTAATTAATTTTGTGAGCAGTGGCTCTGTCCACATCCAGTGTCATGGAGTTGCCGACTGTGAATTAGACAGATTGTCCTGCATGAGGATGGAAGAGGGGACTCAGATCACATGAGAAGAACGGTCAGAATCATTCAGCTGGCTTGCCGTCTAGTCTTTCATCTCTAGCTCAAGAGCATGCAGGTTCTCTGTAGGGCCCAGGATTTGAATTCTCATGGTAAAACCACTGCGTCCTTGCTACATTGAGTCTCTTTAGGGTCTTTTCAAGTACTGCCAGTAGGGGATGAACTGGTCATCTCTCATCCAGGTCAACCCTTTGAAGTAGTACAGGACTTTGAACAGTGGCATGTTGACTCTAACAGGTTATTGTAAGGACACTAAAAGCCCACCATTTTATGTAAGTATATTGTTAACATTTATTAAATTTTATTGTAAAACAGTTATAGAAAACATACCCCGTCTTGCATGTTTGGTTTATTGATTTATATAAGACCCTGACAAATCACTTTGAATTCTTTACATCTTGATGTGTGCTACTGAAATTATTTTCATTTAAGTCAAATATTTTTTTCTACTTGAATTTTATGGTGAAGATTTGATTTATTAATCGATTGCTTACTCATAAGAATTTGAACATATTTTATTGGCAAACACTGTGGATTTTCTTTCACAAGCCTGAATTCTGTTTACATCCATTTTCCCCATTTGCTTTTTCAGATTTTCATGCAATATTAAAATTTCCACCGAAAATTTATTGGTCTTTAAAACAATCTAGTTTTTCAGTGTAATCTGGCTAACAGTTTTTGTTCAAGCTGATTTTATATAACTTTTTTTAATGTAATAACGTTTTGTATTTTTAAGTACATACATGAAATAATGCATGAATGTAACTTTCGAACTGTTAAGATGAAAAGAGAATAACTTGGGCTATAAGAGATATATGTTAACAGAAGCACTAGTAGATAAAATGGAGTAAGGAGAGGGCTGAAGGCATGGCCATGGAAGAAGGAATATGTAGAAGATTCGGAGGTGAAAGTGGAAACCTCCTTCTGCCAAACCTAGGCAGTCAAAGCAGCTGTCTCTCAGCTGTGTTGTCTCCACAGTCTCAGAACTCTTAGTGCTAATTGAACATCCCTGTGTCACCTTTGGAATACGCTGAACAGACTCTGTCATTTCCAACAGGGTGACCTTTCAAAGACTTTTTCTTTTTCAAGTTAGTGTGATTCTGTTTTATACCTTGACAGTCACCTGTTTTCACACTTTGTCCTTTTTATAGTAACCAGAGAATATTCTGCTCCTTATTCCACCTGTGCTGTTAATATTAGCTAAAGGTCTTACTGTGGTTTGAATGCCCCTCCACAATCCATGTCAAAATGTAATACTTGTTTTGAGATTTAAGTTGTGAGACTAAGTGGGGTCTTTCAGAAGTAACTGGGTCAGAGAATTCTGGAATCATTAATCCCCTCATGGGTTAAAGGGTTAAGTTGTTACCTCCAGAGTGAGTCTGTTATGAAGGCCAGGTTGATTTTCTTGTATATATCTTTTTTTGTCACGTGATCTCTTGAGTTGCCTCAGAACTCCCAGAATCCACATCTAGAAGGAATTCACCAGAGTTGGACCCTAAACCTAAGACTTCCCAGCTCTTAAATCCATGAGTTGAATCAGACTGTCCAGTCTTTGATGTTGAATCTTAACAAGAGGAAACTACAATAGGACCATCAATGGGAATTTAGTCATTGCCAATGCACTCAGTAAGTTATGTGGGAAAATATTCATTTTCATATGGGATTTATGTGTTCTTGTCTAAAAGAATACCCAATGAGGCAGGAGACAGACTTGCTCATAGAAATACACCTGAGTCTTTTGTATAATCCAACTAATGCGAAATGGCACAATTCTTAAAATGGTTATAATAATTTCAAGGCTAAAAAGTTAATTGGCGCCGTCAAGCAATCTAGTGAGAGGTAGCATTATCATCTGAAGCCCAGTCTTACAGAAAACAAAACAGTTTTGGCTCTCTGTGGTCATTGCCACCAAGATATTTTCCAGTACCTTTGTATATAACATTATTTCCTTGTTATTAGTGTGTGTGCACATTCTTTTAATTAAAATTAAACCATATTTTTATGGGTTTAATTTCTTCCTTTGATTAGAAGCTGTAATTTGAGGTTTCTCATTTGCCCTCCAGTTCCCGAATAACCACTCAGAGGCTTAATATTATGATTATTTGACTGATAGTTTAGGCTTATTTTTGGCTAGCTCTTACATTTAAATTAACCCATTACTATTAGTTCATGGCTCATGGCTTGTTATCTCACATCCTGTTTCTCTGGTGGTGCTTTCTTCCTCCCTGTATCTGTTTGGATTCCCCACCTAGCTCTATTCTGCCCTGCCATAGGCCTAGGCAGCTTCTTTATTAACCAATGCTAATAAAATATATTCACAGCATACAGAAGGGTGCCCCATATCAGGAAGATGTAAACTTCATAAAGAAAAGAAGAGGCTGTGTTGTACTGGTCACTGTGTAACTGTTGCTCCCTGGTGTATTATAAGCTCTTATTATTTTTACAAAAAAAAATAGGATCACAGAAAATAGAAATATAAAACAAAGAACATGGAAGAGGAGAGATGCAGGGATATGTGCCATGACTCCGTCAATCCCAGCCCTACTTCCTGCCCTCCAATACCAATTCTCAAGCCACATTTCCCCGGCAGTGTCCTGGGCTCATCCAGAGTTCACGCTCACTCTTTTCAACAGTAGAGCTGGCTTGAAAAAGGGCATCATTCCCAAATTTATCCAAGCAATGTTATAGAAGAGAACAACTCCACCTCTAGAAAGACCTCAGGAAAACAAGCAGAGAAATAAAAAAGGCCTTTGCAAGGCTGAACGTACCAGCCTTCAGTAGAAAGATGGGAGGAAATCATGAACTTCAGAATTAGGTTTAACATCTTGGGATTTTTCAGATGTTGGTGAACACTAACTCTAGAACACAGGGGCTTGCTCTAACCTTTCTCTGACCTGGGGTCATCCCTCTCTACTTTTATGCCTTGTGCTCCAGCTTCGAGTTCTTTGGAAAACTATCATTTTGCTTCTAGGCATTTGTTCCCCCCACGTGTGTGTGTGTATGTGTGTGTGTGTGTGTGTGTGTGTGTGTATGTGTATGTATGGGTGTGTGTGTGTGAGGGGGGGCATTTTAAACAGTGTTTAACTAGGTAGCCTAGATGCTTGAAATTCTCCTGCCTCGGCCTCCATAGTGTTGAAATTAGAATGAGTATACACCACTTGTTTGCCTAAGATATTTAAATAGTATGGTGTGTGACGACGTCCTTCTCAATCTTTATTTCTGTCCTTGATGTCTATAGGTAAAGTAGAGCAGATTATATGAACCTGGATATTGAATGTCACCCAAGATACTAAGGACTAGGACAAGCGACCAACATCCCACTCTTAATTCCAGTGTGATTTTTATAACCTCGTTCATAGATGATAGGTGCATTTTAACTACTACAGTATCTAAACAAGGTAGGTTAATAATGTATTAATCATTTCCCTTTCTTTCCAAGCTTTCCCAATTTGTCAAATTGCAACCGGGCACCCAGGTCAATTCACCAGGCTTTCTGCTTCAATTAGCACTTATCTCCTTAAGAACTGTGAGCCCAGAATCCACAAAAATCTGATGTGAATGTTCAAATCCAAGCCACCAGGGACTGTTTTAAAAAGGAATTTCTCTGACGACTGTGAAATAGGTATCCACTCTTCGTTTCTAATCAGAAAGCAAATATGTATAACCCAATCCAGCTATAGTCAAGAGAAACAGAGAAAGTTTTAGGAGGTTTAAACTTGAAAATGCTCCAAACTGAATAAAGAGTAATTGCTTGAGGAGATCAGATTGTGAGCGACAGAGGAAACCTGACAAAGGGAAAATATGAGCCTAGCATTTGAGGGAATTTCCTTTCCTTAGACTCACTTTGCTGGTGAAAGAGCAGCAAGCCTGTGTTTCTCAAGCCAGTGGGGCATTGTAGAGCCCTGCCCAGACTGGCCACATTGTGCTCACCCAGCAAAAGGTCCTCCCTTTTAGACTGCCTGTGTGGAACTGGATTAAGAGTAGACACAGGATATTGCAGGACACCCAGAAGCCTCATGGTGTCCTGCATCTTCTGCTTCTATGGGACAGCAAAAAGAAGCCAAACTCAGCTGGTGAGCACCTAAGGAAAGCCCTTTACCATGACAACAACCTATTCTAAGGAAATGATTGCTGCTATAATCATGATTTATTTAGATATGATCTAACAATTTTATTCTGAACAGTGATTAGTTGGCTGGCAGAAATGTCTTTCTTAACCATGAAGTGGGTGTTCCCGACGAAATACCAGAAAACACATTGAGTGTGTGTGTGTGTGTGTGGCGGCGTGTCCACAAATTGCCATTCCTCCAAATAATTTGCCACGTTAGGGAAGAAGAACTGAATTTTAAACAGTGTTTGTATTCCTTGAGGTTTTATATCTAGTATTAGAAAATTTATAGCCATGTAGTTTGGGGTTTGTTTTTAGAATCATAGGAAAAACTAAAACTTTAATAAAAAGCTTATGTGGATTAACCTACTTTTCCTTTCTTTATTTTTTTAAATCTCCTAGAGAGAAATGGAGACCTGTAAGGAAACAGATCTGGGAGAATCTGCTGCTGGTTCTCATGAACACTGGGAAGGAGACAAACTTGGGGGTGTTTAGAAAGCACCAGCAACCACCTGTACCTTAAAGCCACACTGATGAGCAGAGGCAAAGAGGGCGGAGGCAATGCCTTGCCTTGCCCATGAGTTAGAAGCCTCGGGGCTGTGGCCATGTCTGCTCTCCCTAACTCAACCATATATCTAATTCAATCACAACTGAAATCACCATGGGTTTATTGACATTAAGATGTTGACTATAAATTTGACATGGGGATTAAAAGGTTCTAGAATAGCCAAAACAACTTTGAAAAAGAAGAACAGAGTTAGAGAACCAGAGATATCTGATTTCAAGACAATACAAAGTAAAGTAATTAAAGCAGCATGCTATTGATGTAACACAGGGATACGCAAAAGTTTTTATATAAAGAATCAGATAGTAAATATTTTAGGCTGTGTGGGCCATACTGTCTCTGTCACAACTACTCAACTCTGCTATGAAAACAGCCATACGCTAACAGCCGTGCCCAATACATAGGGATGAGTGTGGCTGTGTCTCCATTTCAATAAGACTTTGTTTAAACACATGGAAACTTGAATTTATATAAGTTTTATGTGTAATCCAAAAGTATTCTTTTGATTTAAAATTTTAAGATGTGAAAAGCATTCTTGGCTCATGGACTATACATAAAAGGCAGGAACCATACTTGACCTACTCATCATCATTTACAAAAGACTGCTGTACAGACAGACAAAAAAATTTAAAAATAGAAGAGTCCAGCAATATACCTACTCACACATCGACACCGGAATTTTGACAGAGGAGTGTAGACAAGCCAGTGAGCAAAGGTCATCAAAGAGCCTGGATCTGTTTGCCAAACAAATATTTACTTCAAAGAGATAATCGAAATTCTAAAATCATAGAACCTAGAAAATGTATGAAAACTTTTGTGACCTTGGTTTAAATTGATTTCTTGATAGGTTATCCAATCCCAAGTAGATGGTCCTAAACAAATGCACATATAAGCAGCAGTAAATGGGCTTAGTAGTTCCATGTACATAAACATGGACATGTAATCCAAGCTAAAAATCCAAGACCTAACAAATACAATCATGTTTGTGGACTTGAATAGACTTTAAAGATGACTACCTCCATTAACAGAGAGGATGGCTAAGTGCATAGGATGCTATGCATCATTCGTTGGGCATAAAGCAAGCATAGGAACACATGAAGTGTTAATTTTGTCCATTACTTTGCAGCTTATTTCAGTAGCTTCTGATTATGGCAATGGTGTCTCACCCTAGAACTCAGCATTGGCTTACAGTTCCTGGGAGTCATTTGTCCCAGACTGCAGATTTGTGTGGTGCCTGATGACCTGAGTCACATAGATCCGGGAAGCCATAAGGAGTGTGCTAAATTCCACATGCATCAAAGAAAAGTTTTTATTTTTTTTTTTAGTCTGTGTTTCTTCCCTCCCGTCTGAGTCCATTTGTGTTGCTTTTTTTCTTTTTTCTTCCTTCCTTCCTTCCTTCCTTCCTTCCTTCCTTTCTTTCTTTCTTTCTTTCTTTCTTTCTTTCTTTCTTTCTTTCTTTCTTTCTTTCTTTCTTTCAGATTTCTGTCTCTTCCCCACCACTGCCTCCCCTTTCCCTCCCCCTCCCCCAATCAAGTCCCCCTCTCTCCTCAGCCCAAAGAGCAATCAGGGTTCCCTGCCCTGTGGGAAGTCCAAGGACCACCCACCTCCATCCAGGTCTAGTAAGGTGAGCATTCAAACAGCCTAGGCTCCCACAAAACCAATATGTGCAGTAGGATCAAAAACCCATTGCCATTGTTCTTGAGGTCTCAGTAGTCCTCATTGTCTGCTATGTTCAGCGAGACCGGTTTTAACCCAGGCTTTTTCAGATCCAGGTCAGCTGGCCTTAGTGAGTTCCCGATAGAACATCCCCATTGTCTCAGTGTGTGGGTGCACCCCTCGCGGTCCTGAGTTCCTTGCTCGTGCTCTCTCTCCTTCTGCTCCTGATTTGGACCTTGAGATTTCAGTCCGGTGCTCCAATGTGGGTCTCAGTCTTTGTTTCTGTCTCCTTTCATTGCCTGATGAAGGTTAATATTCAGGAGGATGCCTAAATGTTTTTCTTTGGGTTCTCCTTCTTATTTAGCTTCTCTAAGAACCCAAATTATAGGCTCACTGTCCTTTATTTATGGCTAGAAACCAAATATGAGTGAGTACATCCCATGTTCCTCTTTTTGGGTCTGGCTTACCTCACTCAGGATAGTGTTTTCTATTTCTATCCATTTGCCTGCAAACTTCAAGAAGTCCTTGTTTTTTACTGCTGAGTAGTACTCTAATATGTATATATTCCATACTTTCTTCATCCATTCTTCAATTGAAGGGCATCTAGGTTGTTTCCAGGTTCTGGCTATTACAAACAATGCTGCTATGAACATATACTTTTGTTGTATGATAAGGCCTCTCTTGGTTATATTCCCAAGAGTGGTATTGCTGGGTCCATGGGTAGGTTGATCCCGAATTTCCTGAGAAACCTCCATACTGCTTTCCAGAGTGGTTGCACAAGTTTGCATTCCCACCAGCAATGGATGAGGGTACCCCTTTCTCCACAACCTCTCCAGCAAAGGCTATCATTGGTGTTTTTGATTTTAGCTATTCTGACAGGTGTAGGATGGTATCTTAAAGTTGTCTTGATTTGCACTTCCCTGATCGCTAAGGAAGTTGAACATGACCTTAGGTGTCTTTTGGCCATTTGAACTTCTTCTGTTGAGAGATCTCTGTTCAGCTCAGTGCCCCATTTTATAACTGGGTTGATTAGCCTTTTACGGTCTAGTTTCTTGAGTTCTTTATATATTTGGAGATCAGACTTTTGTCAGTTGCTGGGTTGGTGAAGATTTTCTCCCAGTCAGTGGGTTGCCTTTCTGTCTTAGCAACAGTGTCCTTTGCTTTACTGAAGCTTCTCAGTCTCAGGAGGTCCTATTTATTCAATGAGGCCCTTACTGTCTGTGCTGCTGGGGTTATACGTAGGAAGTGGTCTCCTGTGCCCACGTGTTGTAGAGTACTTCCCTCTTTCTCTTCTATCAGGTTCAGTGTGTTCGGACTGATATTGAAATCTTTAATCCACTTGGACTTGAGTTTTGTGCATGGTGATAGATATGGATCTATTTTCATTCTTCTACAGATTGACATCCAGTTTTGCCAGCACAATTTGTTGAAGATGCTCTCTTTTTTCCATTGTATACTTTAAAAGTTTTATGTGTAAAGATGTAAAATGTAGGTACAATAACCAATTTCAACATAATTTCAAAATTACAAAACTGACAAAAGAAGAAACTTAAAAATCTACAGATATCCACTATGAAGATATTCTTACACAGAAATCCAGCTTGAATGGGTTCTGGGCAAAGACTTCCAGGTGATTAAAGGAGGGGTAAAATCAATTCCATCAATTTTTGTTTTAAATAGAAAAGCTAGTGAGACAATTTCCAGCTCGGAAACATTTATTTGTAACAAAATAATGCCTTAATTTCTAAATATAATAGTGGGAAATTAAAGTGGATCTTTGTCTCAAGGAAGTAGTGTTGGTTTCATAACTTAGCGAAGCAAGTCTCTGCATTCAGAGAGCATAGATGATCTCTGTAACTCTGCAAAGTACCGGAGGAACAGAAGTCTTCCATGCTAATAAATGATTGTGATAATCTGTTAAGAAGTACTTATAAAACCTCTTTCACAAGTGTAACTTCATAAAACATTGTGAAAGGTTTGTCTCAGGTTGGGGAAACAAGACCTTACCTCTTCGGTCCTCTCAAATTCAAGGACCTAGGGAGCACAAGGGAAGGCAGACCAATTCAAAGGAAGAGGTAAAACTGCTGTTCTTCACAAGAAACATGCTTTTGTAGATAGAAGACATAAAAGAACTGAAGACAACCTAAAATTAATATTAAACAAGTAAAATTAATAAGTTATTATAGTAAAAATAATCAATTGGGTTCTACATGCAATGGAATAAACCTCCACAGTTCATAAAATCCTTGGCGATAAATAGGTGTGTGGTTACTGTAAAATATACTGGGGTCAGATGTCAAAGATCCATGAGGTAAAAGTTTTCTTGCATGTGCTCATGATGGACCCGGGTCCGGCAAATCCCAGGAAGACAGCAGCGAACTGTTAAAAAGTTAAAATGCAAAGGGTTGTATCACTTAATACACCATCATGTGATCAATTACTTTAAAATAAACTTGATAAAAATTAACAAGTCTTCTGTGAAGACTATTCTAAAATATTACTGGGAATTTTTTAATATATGATTTTTGTGAATATACCATTGTAATTTTTGTAAATTCAATGTGAATATACCAATTCTTTTGAAATTAATCTCCGGATTCAGCACCATTCCAATAAGACTCTGCCAGACGTTTAAATTGGCAACATGACTCTAAGATGCCTATGAAATGTACATGGAAAGAATAGCCAAACAAATCAAGAGAAAGCTGGGATGTTTATACAATCAGATAGCAAAGCCACAATAGTTGTGGCTTTATTTTTTTTTATGGAACAAAAGGCATCTCTTCAATGTAACTGTCGTTTGAATAATTGCTGCTGAATTACTTGCTTATCAACGAATTAAGTTTTAATATGAATTTCTGCAGCATATAATATAAAAACTTAATTTCAGGTTTAAGATAGATGCAAACTTGAAAAGTAAAACTTAGAAACTATAACTTCCCAGGAAGCCCTTGTGGCTTTGGAGTGGCTAGGAAAACAAGTGCATTTAATCTGCAGCTCAGCTCGCCGGTCACAAGCAAGCTTGTAGTGGGAAGGAAGTTAGACTGTACCCCATAATTGACTATCTCATTATTTAGCCAGCTTAATTTTTTTTAAAGATAGAGTCTTTTCTATTTATTCTACAGAGAGACATCTAGAACAGACTAAGATGCTGAGGTATTTACAGTCAAAAAAAAAAAAAAGAGAGAAAGATCAAGAGTGCATGGAGAAATTATGAACTGCAGTTGCTTTATTATGGTAGTAAGGGTGAGAATAAAGCCAT
This sequence comes from Alexandromys fortis, assembly GCF_014885135.2. NCBI lineage: Eukaryota > Metazoa > Chordata > Mammalia > Rodentia > Cricetidae > Alexandromys > Alexandromys fortis. The sequence continues at coordinate 3,179,881 of NW_026068076.1, read as the reverse complement.
ACAGAAAGCTGTTAATGGCATACAAGGTTATGAGCTTTATTTACATAGTTACCTCCAAGAAGCTAATAAAAACAACTTCCATTTGAAAGCCAAAGAGTGTCCCATGTTTGTGGCTCAGATTTCTTGTGTCACTTTAGCTCCTCCATTTGCGCCATAATCTGTATTGGAGGGGAGGGCTGGTGGCAACCGATCACTATGGTGAGGTGGCATGTCTTGAGGAGGAAGCAGGCTACTGGGTCAGAAACCTGGAATCCCAACAAGTATGCTTGAAAACTCTCTAAATTTAGGAAAGATATTAAATTTTGGTAAGCTGAGTTCTCCAGTTCAGGGATAAAGTAAGATACTGATGGCTGTTGTGAGGACTGATCGCAAGGGCTCCTGAGAAATACATACAGAAACATATATAGGTGTATCTATTAAATGGAGCCACTCCACATACATGGGATGGTAATGTTTTCACTAAGAGCGATAGACTATAACAAAAACATCAATACTAAACATGGAAAACTGTCCTTTGAGCCATTTTTCATGGATGTCCAAGAGATTCCTCAAACCATACAGGCCATTGGCATTGCTTTGGGTTGCTTCGCAGACCGTGAAGGTAATAACTTCCCACTGGACTTGGAGGAGTGGAGTTGGAACTGGCCTGGAAGCATGCTCCCTGGGGACCAGTTCCCACAGTATCAGAATGGGCCATGCACACTGTCAAAGGAGAGGAGAAATCAAAAGTCCTTCCCAGCTATATGGTTAAGACCCCAGCCATGATGGGCACAGAAAGGTATCCCTAATAAATTAGTGGTGTTTTTTATTGGAGGTGGTTTCAATGAGATGTTCCACATAGTCTCGACCATTTGAATGGTTGATCCCTAGGTTGTGATATTATTTGGGTAGATATAGGAAGTGTGTCTTAAGGCCATTACTGTGACTTGCAAGGAATTCTCAACCTCTGAAACAACAATGACTCAAATTTCGTATTTCAAACAAGTTCATACTACTAGGTTGTCTATAAAAGTTGGCTCTTATGCAGCACAGCACAAATTCACACAGCTAATTACTTAAAGTTACTTCCTTTCCCCCATGCATCTCCTACCTTCTCTTCTTTGCCCATCTCCACAGGAAGGGCAGTTTATGAGACTCAAGATTTGTTTGTTGTATAAAAAGTACAAGTTCTAGATTGGACTGAGGTAAAAATGGGATTTCCATTGTGCAGAAACAGTGCTTCCCACAGCACCATCACACAACTACCTTAGGACAGTAGGAGTCAAATTTTGCTCTTAAACACCTGTGTCACTAATTATCCCAAAGGCCAGGGTCACTCACAGGGAGAACCCCTCTTTCCTAGACCTCTGTGTCTTTATCTGCTTGTCCTCAAACACTCGGGCTCCTGGAATCTTTATTAGCTTAGATACTAGACCAGATCCACCAAGGGATGCCCATGTAGAGGAAAAGGGTCTTTTTTATTTACAAATGTGGAAACCTGCATCCAGGCATATCTCTTCTTCAAGGCAGTGAACCTTCCAAACCCTTGTCTAAGTCTCTTGGAACCAAACAAATTACATGCCACTGTGTGCTGTATATCACAGCTAGAATGTTTATAACTCCAGGCCTCGTGGAGTTTGGGAACAGGCTTCTCTAGCAAGCTGGAACTGGCTGTACCTTTGACTGACAAGCTGCCATTTTCTTGAGGTTTGAATATTTGGATCCTTCACCTATCCATCTAGCCCCCCTCCCCACCCAAACACAACAAACAAACAGAAAAACCCTTCACCTTGGAGATCTTTGGCATTTGATCCCAATATTTTTATACAGTAACCATACATACATTTATCACTCTGTGCTTTACGAACAGTGAAGGTTTATTACGCTGCACTCAAACCTCATTTAACCTTTTCTCTTGAAGCAATCCTTTAAAACAGAGTGGGGGGGTTTGTACAATAAAGGCTGGCCGATTCCTTTTAAGAAAAATCTTTAGCATTAATGCTTCTGGTAGGTTAGTGTCTGGTGATATCTTGAAGATAAAACTTACCCTTTGCTTCTCTGAGGGACCCAAAATCTTGGAGGATTTGGAGCGGCAGGATTTTAGAATGGGAAGGCCCCGGAATCAAGCTACTTTTTGTCCAGTGTCATGTCTTCCACTGATGAGAACTGTCTGTCCTCTTTTCCAGTTAGCTTATCAGTTATCACACAAGGGTAACTTTATACTTGGAAGCTATTCTGTCCCATGCGGAACTTCATTCTTCAAAAGGCTTTGCATCTAAACCACATTAGACTTAGTATTTTACTATCATAACTATTTTAGATTTTTATTTGGACACATACTTCTTCTTGCTTATCTGAATTCTGGAAATGTATGTTACATTCTTGAATTCCACTCGAACTTAACTCCATGCTTGATGCATGTAGGAAAGCTGCAAATATCGAAGGAATTTACCTTGAACATGGCACCTTGTCTGAAGAAAAAACATCCTTAATCTTTACACCATAATTCAGAAAGGATCAGACCCCTTGGTCTTGGAGGTAGGTCCAGGAAGTCTATGTAGCTCACCCAGGCCTGTTTCGACTAGGTATCTCATAGCATCTGCCACGTTGTTTTACAGACATGTGACACTTGGGAGCAATCATTTTATTTCCTCTACTTCTCAGTTCCAGTTGAGGTGAAGGGACTCCTCAGATGACTGAACTGACAAGAGACGTGTTTGGCTGCTCTGGGATGTATGTAGGAGTACACGTGCCATCTCTACGGTGAGTATTTCAAAAGCAGGTCTAAAAGCTGCTGTCCTGGATGCCGGCCACGAGACTGTCAGCCTGCCGTATGTGTTCCGCTGAAACCAGGGTCCATCAAAAGGGGGCAATTTGTCCCTCTTGTTGGGGAAACTGACAGTGCTGCCTCTGATGTCACACAGCTCTGCAGGTGTTCAGCAGTGACAAGACCGAGTAGTCTGGTTTGCCTTTTCCATTCTCCTCAACAAGTATTGCTTCTTTTTATTTTTCTGTCTGTGTTTCCGATGTGAGTCTCACAAGCATTTCTACCAATTACGACTGTATGGACATTGACTGTGACTGTGTGCTTTGTTTTTCTGGTAGTATGGGGATAGACCAATGGGTATCACCAGACAGAACAGGAAAAAAAAAAGCTTTGGCCACCTTGTAGATGATAGCTAGGGTGGAGGAAAGGGTACTTAAGCCCTGGAACCTTATTTATATGGTTTGAGCCTTATGCCAATCAGGTGCTATTTATAGTTAACCCATGTAATTATTCCCTGATGTAAGTGTTTTAGTATCTCTGTTTAATTGATGAGGAAATTGAAGCACAAAGAGGCTGCACCCATTTTGCCTGGGGTTCATAATCTGTGGGTATCTTTGGTGGGATCTGAATTGAGGTCACCCAGTTTGGCAGTTCCTGTCTTTAACCATCATATCTTATTCTTTATATTCTGTGTACCTTATTTTTGCCTTGAAGAGTCCCTTATTCACAATGCATTATGCAAACTAACTCTAGGAACATGAGAAATGAACCTCGTTCCTGCAAAGGGCATCAGCCCTCAAGGAGAGTGGGGGATGTGCTCATTTTGCCCTAGTACAAGTGAGGTGTTCTCTGCCCACCCCCACCAGGACCTCTGACTCTTCTCTGGAGAGAGGGAAGGCACTCAGCTGTTAGCAGGATCGCCAAGTCATTTCACAGGGAGAGCAGAGTGGTGTCCAGCGTGTGCATCCATTATCAGAACTTCCAGTTGTGTGGGAGAGAATAACCTGAACCCCTAGCCACCCGACCAGTGAGCATGTGTTCAGGGGCAGTAAGGGCAAGGTGTGAGATTCAGGAGTGATCAAATAGTATAGCTTTTCCCTTTTAAACATTATAAAATATCATCAGTTTATACTTTGCCCCAAAGAAAACATAAAATGCAATGTGAATTTGTAAATTTCACATTGAATTAATATAGGACTATCTTGGCAGTTCTAGTTTATCAAATGGGTCAAAAAGAGAAACAGGAAGGGGAAGAAAGCAGAGAATTGATTATATGCCAATAGTTACAGCATATATCATCTAATGGGGTGCAGGGATTCTCATTCCCAATGTCTTTGGAGTTTCAGGTTGGGTGTCCTTGTTTGTCAAAAAAAAAAAAAGAACCCATTTTTGTTAAATCCATAGGCGGCATGAACTTGGCCAATGTACCAGCCTCCTAGGAATACTAAATGTACCCTATTTTGTTTATAGGAAAGAAGGAAATTAAGACAGACCTCTTTTGTGCAAACCATAAACTGCATTTAACAAGACCAGGGGCTTGGGAATCCATGGTGAGGCTGCTTGCTTTTCCTGGCACCTTGTTAAACATGTTTGAAAGTTTGCATGCTGGGGCACAGGCTGCTTGCTCTTTGTTCCTGGGAATGCTTCGAATGGGCCTGGTAGACTTGGGCAGACCAGCTGGAATCTCAAACATGGGCTGGAAAAGAGCAGGCACTCACTAGCACCCACATCCACCGGGCCTGAGGACAAGCCCCCAGAAGAACGAGACTGCTTCCAATGTTGCCTCCAGCATCCAATGATGCTTGTTATTGAGCTTCTCTTCCTATGTCTCAATGAAATCTTTCATCATGTAGTTCAGTGCGTCTCCTTTTGTTCTGACCTGAATAAAGATGAAGAACAGCTGGTCAGCATTCCCTGTAGAATAACTCTTGAGACACTTGAAAACTATTAATTCACTCTTAGTCCTCGCTTCTCCAGAACAATTTTGTGGTTTTCTTCTGCCCACTCCCCCATTCTCCTTTTTCTCTTTACCTTCGGGTCTTTCTCCAGCTGTTGCTTTCTGAAGTCACTTGGAAATCTAAATGCACACAGGTTTTTTTTTTTTTGAGGGGTGATGGTGGATTTTAACTGCAAAATAATGGTTGGGATTTTGTTCTCTCTTAGCCTGAACTTATTTTGGAAGGCTTAGTCTTTATCCCAGGATGTCATCCATTGGCTTGGATTAGTGAAGACCTTCTCTTTCTCTAAGTTTGGGTCTAGAGAGATCTTACAAGGAAAGTTCTTTCTCTCTGGATATGTGTGTAAGGATGTGCTTGTGAGAATAGTGGCTCCTCCAGGAATTTATTTTCAAGTCTTTCAAAAATACTGTCCCATGACATACCGTGCAATATTGCTTTCGATGTGCTCATTTAATTAGGGATGTGCCCTCATTCTATGTGCATGTGTATGAGAGTCCACATACTAACTTGGATAATTATCAACAGCTTCTGAGAATTCAGGTGTAAAACTCAGGGGCTGCATGTCAGTAAGTGGAAAATAAGAAGGCGGAAGTGAATGCTTCCCAGCATTGCCTATGACTAGGAATAAGTGGAGAGGTGTTACTGCCGAGTTACAGGGTGCCTAAGTAGGGGGTCAAAAAGTTACAATCATAAATGATTGTGAAAATTATTCTTCTTTTCCCTGTTAGGTAGTAGAGTCTCTTTACTGACCCATCTGCAGGGAACATCATTAATTAAATTTCTCATTTACTTTGATTTATACATCCCATGATAGTTTACTACCCCTTTTCCTCCAAATCTTGTCTTCTGTTGCCTAGCAAGCAGTCTTGAAGAGCATCACCATTTGTCTGTCACACCCTAGGAATTTGTCAACTCCTTGGATTGCACTTAACAGCTCAATCGGTAAGCAGCTAGTCTTCCCTAACGCACTCCTGTTGCACTTGGCTCATCTTTTCTTAAGGTAACCCATTGCTTGAGAATCAGTGGCCAGCGTTGCCCAGTATCACCCATAAAATGCTTCTTACTGCTGACTATCTTTTGGAGTTCTGCCAAGTAGCTACCATCTAAACTAGGTAGTCTAGTATTTTTTTTTCATTTTCCAGAAATCATTTAATTTTTCAGAATTAAGTTAAATATTTTCTACACATTCCAAGCACTTTCCTACCCTTCCAGTATCTGTTCCTCTCTTTCCATCTGTCTAAAGTTGTGTGAACGCAATTATCTACCAAACTTTCTTGTAGACTGTCACTATTTAGAGGTGTCTCTTTTACTCTAACCTCCCCCCACAATTATGTCCCTTCTCTTAGCCCAGGTAGATAGTGTGTGTACCTTGCTGACTGATCTGTGCGAGCCGGTTGGTAGTCTTTCTTCTTCGGGGACGACAGCTGCCTCCTTTGCCTGCTTGTTTGTCTTTGTTCCCATTGGCATCAATCTGCCCCACAGTAGTGGTACTCCCGAAAACAGTACTCAGAAAGTTCAGGTCCCATGATCCGCCAAATAACCAAATTGACAGCGTTTCACTAGGATGAGATATAAAAAAAAATTTTGATTAGTCTTTATGGATTTGGATAGATAAATTAATATTTTAGAAGGTATAGTTATTGGTGACATTAGTAAAGAAAAATGTATTTGGAGATCATACATAGTTAATAAATGATTCTCTTTGGAGGAAGAATAAAAGTGATTTCTTTTTGACAGAGCTCAAAGTGTTATTAATTACACAGATGCTAATATGGTATCGGGGAACAGCATGGAAAGGCATGGAAATGCAATTTCTCACCTGGCTTGCGTAAAATGGTGATGAGATGTTCACTTCAACATTTCTTTCCTCTGGTGCACATATCAGTGAACGTATCAGAAAACTGCAGGCAAAATTCGAAGCAAGAGAAAGTCTCGATCCATCATTAGTACAGAATGGTCAGTGGGGTGATCAAGGAGACGCAGAAAGACACCTGTTGACTACACTGTGCCTCTCGTGTTGTGAGAGGCCACTCTAGCCGAAGAAGGTCTGAAAACTCAGGCTAGACACTGGAGGAACTCAGCCATGGCTTTCCTTCCATTCCCCTGTGTGAGGGCGGTGGTAAAGATGTCTCCAGTGCACCTGAGGGACAAAGCACAATCATGCCCCAATATTGCATCTCTGAGCCACAGCCCAGTGGCTTCACTGATTTAGACTTTATTCTTTTCCAAAGGCAGCAGAGTGTCAGAGGGCTTTCTTTTGTGTAGTACTGCAAAACTGGTTGTCAAACAACCTCCACTCATTTAATAATTTATCCCATTTTGTAGAAGAAAGGCAACTGACATGCAGTAAATCTACTCCATATTTAAATTACCGCACTGAACAATAACGAGAATGAAAAATCTAGTCCATTATTTAAAATTAAACATATATGAAACTGTTTTGTCCAAATTATCACCAAAGGCTGTAGTTTAAAGAGAGAACTGAAGCCCTGAGTGGAATAAAAATGCCTAACGGTGCTTTGAAAGTGGCACTGGGATTATTTATTCTATTTTTCTATACATAAGGAATTGAGCTAAATGAACAATGTTTAAGCATGTCAGAATTTCATCAATTTTGCATGAGCATTCTCAAATATCCTGGTGGGGGTAATTGCTTGCAAATACATTTAAACTAATGATATGTTATATCCTTACTTGATATAAAACTATTAAAAGATACATTATTGCATTTGACAATGCCATGCAGCTGGGTCAAATCTTAATGACAGATCTCTACATTTGTGAATTAAGATACACTCTGCTGGAAGCAAATATTTTGTAAAAATAAAAGCTATATACTATGTAAGTTTGACCATTTATCTAAAAGTTCTTTTTCTGTGTATAGGATCCTGCAGGAGCTAACAGAGAAGAACTTTGTTCCTCTCATAGAACTGGAAACAGACTCAAGGTACAAACAAGCCCTTCTTCCACCCCTTCACCCTGACTTCCTCAGTAGAAGAGAGAGAACTTGTGAAATCCTCAGTGTGGTTTGAAAGACCCACTTAGAGTGTGATTTGCATACCTCCTATGCCGAGGCAACTAACATGCCTCAGATCAATTAGGGAGACTGGCCTTTTATCCCTGTGAAAGCATGCACACATATGTGCACGTGTGTGCAAGAACATGTGTGCATACACACCACACACATACATTTATTTTCCAAGTGAATCAAAACTAGGCTAACAAGAAATATTGGATGGGAAAAATAATTCAAGGGAAAAAAAAGAAATTTAAAAATTTTTAACCACAGAAATACTTTTGTAAAAGAAAATGTAACAATTTGACTGTAAGGAGTCTTTGGCCCTTCACTTTCAGGGATATTGCCTTTTTTCTTTTAGTCCATTCTTAGTTTTGCCTGAGGTCAGTAGAGAGATGCTCCAGTATGTATCAGCTTGGGTTAATTTGTCTGGTCCTGTGATCAAAATCCCAGTGTGATTTCTCTTATTGACAAAGAGCTAAAATGCATATTAATTTGTTTCCAGTGCCAGGATTCTTGATACTCCAAAGATGGATTGCAAAGCAGGCATTAGCGCTTATACGTGATTATGGAACCAGAGGAGATGGCCTGGCATCCCACTGCAAGTCAGATGATGTTATGATTACAAGGAAGTATTGATATACTTCCCTAATTGTTTCTTAGGACTTTGGTTTCTATTTATGATGTCATTACAAAGCTATGCATTATCTACATAATCGCCAAGGCAAAGACTCTCATGAAGGGAAATGCATCCCGCTGAGATAATGCCGTATGCTGCTGCCATACATGCAAAGGCACATGCGTGGTGCTGAAATAATAAGAGCGTGGAATAATGATGCATTCCTCTTCCCATCATCACAGAAAGCTTTCCCCAGACTATCAGTATTTCTGCCTTAATTGATCTATGAGCGATGAAAGGATTGCAGCAAATGGATGACTTGGGGGCCAATCCATACACAGAACAGCTTCTGTCACTATTGGCCTAAGGAAGGCCAGCGACTCTGCAGATGCTGAGATCTGCCCACGTAGAAGGTGCTTTGCATCTCTCTGCAAGCCTGTGTACCTTTGTATGAGCATGTATGAGAATCTACACCCCCCTGCTCCCCCCCCCCACCACCACCACCACCTCTCAGCTGCTGGCTTAGGGTGAAAACTAAAGGGAAGATAAACTTGCCTCTGGGGCAAGAGGAAGGTAATTTTTCTCAGGAGATGACTCTTCACAGAGTGAAAAAATCACGTATTATTGTCACTCGGTGTTACATATATATGGAATTCTCTCCTTGGCTTGGCAGCCCAGCACGAGAGAGAACAGTACAATATACCTTTACTGCAAGGTTTGCAGTTACATGGTAATTCTGATACATATCCTCGCCTTTCTTTAAAAGGTACGTAGGCTCTGATTTTCAACATCATTGAAGATTATTACAACTTCACTTCATAACATACTGTAAATTTTATTATAAAGCACCAGTTCCTGGGCTCCTAAGAACAATCTTAAGCAAGAGTGCTCTATACTTCTTACTCTTTCCGTAATGTGAGGGACCTAATGAAGCTCTTTATGCAGATTTTCCAGTTATCAGGTAAAACCTTCACATAGAAAATCTGTCACATGTTGTAAAATTTCTTTATGTTATCGGACGCTAATGATGACGCAGAACACAGCCGACAGAGGATCTTTGAAACCCTTCATAAAACTGTATTCCATCCCAATATCAGAGAGGCCTTGGAAATTCCACCACTCTGAAGATGCCGGTTTGTAATTAGCACGGTGCGGGCTTCTCTGCCCTCTGAAACTATAATGTTAATTACAAAAATTACACTGTGTTTAAAAGTGCAATCAAGAGACTCCGCCGCACAAAGGGAATCTTGGAACCTCTTTTCACACTTTGAAGCCAGGTCATAATGTAGCCCATAAAAAGGAGGCCAAGCCTCATTCCCTTTTAAAGGCTTGAGAAGACCAGAGAGGCGCTCTCAGCGAGAATAAGTTCTACTGAGCTCCACGGCGCCGTAATGAACAGTGTTCTACCTGGAGCAAGGGACCAGGCACAAAGAGAAAATGAGCTGAAAAATGATGGCCGCCCCACATTCAGCTTGACTGCTGTCAACATTAACGCCCAGCTTGGGTCGATGCTGGGCCAATTCTGGAATCACTTGCTTCGTTCTGCTGGCTGCTGGCTCTCAAAAGCGGGGCGCAGGTCTAGTCTATGTATGCAGGGCGATGAGACAGACTGGGGTAGATTTAGAACTACCTTCGTACTTCATTCGGAACAGACCACTATTGAGACACATTGGAACAAAAAAGCAAGTTAGGCCAGGAAATCAGGAAATAAGCCTCACCTCAAACTTCCGTTGGGGCGGGGGGGGGGGGCGGGCAGGGAGATCGGTTATAAAATGATAGTGATGATATTTTTGGGTGGTGTAATTGGGCGACCCAGGCAACATGGCCAGTCATAAAATGAGCCAGTGGTTGGTTAGTTCAAAGTGGGGTTTGTGCACTAGTGTGTCAAACACTGGGCAGGAAATGGGAGCTCGGAATTTCGCTTTCCTGTCTTCAACAATGTGACATTTAGCAATTATCTAAATTCGTGGGCTTTCAATTTTCCCATCATAATAGTGAGCACAACACAGGTCTGAGGGAATTATGATCAAATTATCTGAAGCTATTACTGAAAGACAACCTACTCAGCAGTCTGTACGGCAGTTACCATGCACACCTTGTTCCTTTACTGTGCCCCAGGAACTATAGGAACATATACTAACTTTGGAGCAAGTTCTTTCCTTCACTTTGACACCCTCCATCCCCTCCAGCCTCAAAAATCTCAGAATGAATCCTTATTTGGAAATGGCGAGTCTTTCCAGATGTGACATCACTAGCGGCCTCCATCCAAGATGACTTGCGGATTTAAAAAAGAGAGAGGCAAATGTGGGCGCACAGGCAGAGGTACACGAGAAGTCAGTACTAAAGGGCAGCTTACCCATGGATCAGCGCAGGAGGAAGGCCAGAGCAGACTCCTCTCCCTCAGAGTCCTGAAGGGCCAGCCTTTTCTCACCCTTTAGCCTCAGCCCTTGCAGGACCTCGGGTCAGTTCCTGCTGCTGCGACCTCAGCGGTGTCACAGCCGCACTAGGAGCTAACGGCAGCTGAAACTGAATATCTCTTTCTTTGGGTCACTTTGCTTTGAAAAGCCTAGTCTATCTTATCTCCCATTCAGATACACCTACAAACTAGCATGGGGTCCTTTAGGTTTTTATCTTTGGACACAAAGTTTTCCTCAAATCACTTTTCCAGCAGGGAACTTCACGCTCACGCTCAGGCTCCAGAAGCCTACTTTCCTAGTTGCTTGCCTTGCTTTAATTTTCCTTAGAGGATAGGCCGGTGTGTGAAATTCCCACTATCTCGGTGGTGGTATTTTTTTAGTGTCTAAACTGAGAAGCCGCCCTCTCATTGTAAAGTGGAACCAGAATGAAGAACATTAAAGAAGTGCTCAGAATGAGATCAGGCTGGGAACCTGGCTCTGCCATGAATATTCTGGGGAACCAAGAGAGTATTCTAGAGTCTCAGGCGGCAGAAATAGTTGCTCTAGAAAGACATTTATACCAGAGATAAAATGTTTTATAAACCCCAGGAAGGGATCTTAACACCCTCTGCTGTGCCCCTTCTAGCCTCTTCAGTGTGACAAGAGCATATGTCCACACATGGTTATAGATGCTCACTAACGCATCCTAAGCGGGGGATTTCAACTGTTTGGGGGCAGGTTTGTATTTTGTATACTTTATCCGTTTTATTTGCAAACCCTTCAGCTATGCCTTTCGTGGGTGTCCATAACATCTCAGTTGGTAGCTGCCTAAAGCCTTTCCATCAGGGGAATTTGGGATTCTCTGGCTTGTGAAAACCCTGGACCTGTTAAGCACAGAGATTTTGTACTCAGGAGCACCCATGTGACTCCCGAGCCGGGGCACTTTACTTAATCCATCCTTCCATTTACAAATAAGTTTTCTTGTGAAGTCTAATGTGCAGACTCCCAACACTACCCAAGAAATTACCACCCTGACCTTTTGCAGAAATATTGAAACAGAATTAAAGGTGGGAGAGGGGATTTCTTCCCCCATTCTCCTCCCACCCCACCCCCAACCCAAAAGTCTTAACACAGTAGGCACTACGCTGGCTGCCCATTGGCCTGGGCTATTTGGCCTATGTGTCTGGAAAAATTCCCTTTCTCCTCCTCCATCTTCTACCTGCCCGACTCGTTACAGAACCAGACAGTTTACATATGTGATCCTTCCTATTTAGAAAATTAATGGTGTTTTCTGGCTCCAAATCACAGCTTGTGGTGCTCTGCAGGCGATGAAAAACTTGGCCAGCTTCAGCAGCAAGGCAGCCATTAGAAAATTAACCCTTGGTGACCAAGGAGCAAAGGTAGGCGAGCGGGGTCCTGGAGACGTGGCAGGCTATAGCTTTCAGGTGTCGATACATATGTTAGCCATGTAGGAGCAGCACACACGGGGCCCCCTGAGAGCTCCTAGCTAGCATGTTTGTGGCTGCCCACTGCAGAGAGGGCACGGCCATAGCTCTTGGCAGCCAATGCAACCAATATGCCACGCTTTTTATTAGAGCTCAGGAGAGCACCCAGAAGCCGAGCTTTGGAATCCCAGCCATCACTGTCTTGGCTGCACCTGATTAAAAGATGCGCCATTCATCGCCATCCCTGCACGCCTCCATTTCACACCCCCGTGCTGAGCTCTCTCTGCTGCCTCAGGAAATGGCTGACCTCAGAAAGACAGATCATAAAAGCCAGGGGAGAAACTTAAAGTGATTAATTCCACATTAACTTCAATCTCCTTTGCTTGCTTGCTTTCTGGATCCCGCCCCCCCCCCGGCCCCAACATATTTTAATATGGGGTTTGGATTTCTCTTTCCCTTTCTCTCTCTCTCTCTCTCTCTCTCTCTCTCTCTCTCTCTCTCTCTCTNCTCTCTCTCTCTCTCTCTCTCTCTCTCTCTCTCTCTCTCTCTCTCTGTATGTCCGTTTGTCTGTCTGTCTGTCTGTCTGTCTCTCTCTCTCTCTCTCTCTCTCTCTCTCTCTCTCTCTCTGTGTGTGTTAAGGACACAAGGGTGGTCATGGGAACTGACTTAAAATTTCAAGTCTAGCTTTGACATTGTGGTTTTTCCGAGGGCAATGTAACTTGGGCCATTGCTATAGTTTTCTCTTTCACAGACCATACAGAGCCATGGATTGTGAAATTTCCTATCTAGCCTGGAATTTATCCCTCATAAATATAAATTTCCTCTGTCCCATTCCAATGGAACCAGTAGCACTCACCCCTAAATCCAATGGGCAAGGCTGCACCTTTCTGTAGTCACCTGCTAAACAGTTGAAGTACAGAGACTCTAGAAGCCATCGGTCCTGGCGCTTGAAGCCACCACCAAGAGAGAAGCGGGAAGCCAGCAGTGCAGCCAGCAGAAGGAGCAGGAGCTGGAAGCCCTTCTCACGATTTCTCACACACCTAGCCTGCACTCCTGAAGTGGGTTTTTATTTTTAGGTTCCTGGTAGAAGAAAACACAGCTGCTTCTTTCCTGCTCTTGAAATGCTTGCACCACGGCATTCAGAGAAATCAGGCTATATTCATCTCTAACATTGTGTCACAGCCGCCTTAATACAAACAGGGGTAAATAACACTGGCACATTAATTACTCCTCTCTAGTTTACTTTGACAAAAATGTACTAAAATGAAGACTAATATAATTATAGATGATGCATTTTCAATTAGCCTTTGTTAATACTATTAATAAGATTAATAATATATACTAAAATGTCAATATGCTTGTCTAAATAATTTTTTTTAAATCACCCTTTTAGGTTACAGCACCAAACATTAAGGCACACAGACTTAATTACATGTGCTCATCAACAAAGGTAAATGGCTCGCATCCCTCCAGAGGGGCAGGGACAGAGAGGCAGGCCCCTAGCCCATCTGCCGGCTCACCTTTTTTAGCGGTCTGCCTTGTCTGTCGACATTAGCATTTATGTAGAGACCGCAGCTATCTTGGCTCGGGGCTCTGCACAGTTCCACCTAGTGAGGGCTATTCATGGCTCAGGTTATTCTCTAATCCACACACATATAAATGACCTCTTTCTGAACTGGATGATAACATGTGGCTTTTCCCCCCTTTATAATTTTAATAATATACAGCACAATGGTGACTGGTGTTAATGTATAGAATTAATTGCCCCGGTGAGACATTTCTTCTGAAAAAGCAATAATAGCTGGATTCTCCTTGAGATGTGAAAAACCCTCTGGTATACTAATAAAATGAAAAAGGTTCACAAAATAATATCCTAAATAATTGGGTTCCCTGCTCCAAAGGACCCCATGTAGTTCCTCTTAAGTGTTCTAAAAAAAATGGCGATTATTCCTTGGGATTTAATAAAGCATAATTGAAAAAAAATCAGTGAGAATGACACAGTGCAATCTCATCCATATCCCCATTAATATTTCTAAAGGTGAAATTGTTTGCACTTTCTTAATAGTAAGAAGGACAGAAAATTTGGCAGTAAACAATACTGTTTACTTGGTTGATAACATCTTGGTAACATGCCCAGCCATTCTCACCGTGTGTGTGTGTGTGTGTGTGTGTGTGTGTGTGTGTGTGTGTGTGTTTATCATTAAACTTTTCAACAGCCCAAATCTACTGGCCTTTCCCTCCCCAGAACCCGAGAAACTGCATTCTCCTACTGTTCTGAATTCATTATCAAATTAATGTCTTTTGAATAGACGTGTGTGTATGTGTGTGTGTGTCTGTGTGTGTGTGTGTCTGTGTGTAAGGTGGGGGGCACAAAATTGTTCTGTCTGGATAAATGTTTTCATCCCTGTAGCGTGTCTCCCCACTTTCCAACATAAAGGCTTTACCCAGACTGAAAAAAAATCTTCCACCACTGGCTTTGCTTTTTCCCCTCCGACTCATTTGAACCTGTTTATTTACTTCTTGTAATGCGATAAAATTACAAAAGAAAAAAAAAATGAAAGAGCGAAAGAGAGAAAGGCAGCGGCTGAAAAGGAAGAGCAATGGAGAGCGTGGGGGAAATGCAAAGGGGACTGAGGACAGAGCAGGGGATGGCAGAGCGACAGGATGCTGGAGATAGTTGTCCCAGCTACGAGATAAAAGCTACATTACATGAAATTAATGGAGGCTGTCCGAGACATACATGAATCACAGTTTCACCACTAAGAAACCTGCACAAAAGAATAGAGAAATCTGAGTACTAACTACATCTTCAAAGGTCTCCTATTTACCAGCTATACTGGGTACTGACACAAGTGGGGGAAAATATAAGGAAAAGAAAAAAACACTGCTGTGATCGAATGAATGCGACCATATGAGCTATATTGGAGCCGTATGCATCCTATTTAGCTGATATCAAACACAGTTTAATGAAAGTTAAATAGTTTCTGAGGAGTGCATGAGCTGGAACAGATTAGATTCCACCGAGGGGTCTCTCAGCATATTGTCGCTCACATGTATTCCCTGCTCAGGGCTGCTACAATTCCAGCACTCCATTAGCAATACACAAAAGACTTATGCAGATAGCGAGCATAAGCTCCAACCGCCATGTTGGGAAATAAAAAAACACACACACAGGCACACGCACACACGGACGAAGGTTTTGTTCAATGTGTTCATCTCAAAATAGATCTCTGTCATTCAAAACTGATAAGAGCTTTTGTGGAGAGGAGGAAGTAGCTGCCTATATTTCGAGAGAGAAATCTGCAAACCGCCTTCAGGAAAAGAGATTGCACAAGGCATGTAATGAGAGTTGGGTCTCTCACAGGACAATGACCCTGGTGAGGAGGATGCCCTTTGATCTGCAAGCTACACCCGAGAAGTTCCAGGGGTCCCTGCATCTGCAGATCTCCTCACGTGGTATATCTGTAGCGGCTTCTCTCTTTAAAAAATATACATTCTTTCAAATCCTGCTGATCAGCATGCCTATCTACGCATGTGGCTGTCACGAAAAGAGACAGGAATTGCAATTAGTAATTTCATTGCTTGATGAAGAATATTTTTTCCTTTTTAACTTTTCTGTGATTGAGTTGTTCATGAGCTTTGTCCCCGTTCTTTGTCCAGGACCCAAGACTCCATCTTCACCAAGCTGTCTGCTTCTGAGTGCATAGCACAGTGGTCTTAATTCAGATATAAACAGGACTAGCAACGGCTGAATAGCATCCCTTGCTTCTCTCACATGTAGGGAAAAAAATCCCTTTCAACCGAGGGCTGGCCACGTTTTCACTAGCACACCATAGCAGGTAAACTTTGCTGACCGTTTCCCCCTTGCCTTCCCTGAGCTAGACAGCACTATATACATGAATGACGAGTGCTCTGCACTTGAAGAACGGCCATCTCGCCCAAAGATTCTCTACTCGGAATAATTTGGACCCTATCCCTATGCACAAAAGGTCTTTAGGATACTATTTGGTTAGTCTCGCTGTGAGAATGCTACCGGCATCCAATCAGGGATGTTGTCACTGTCCTACAAAGGGACACTGTCCTGTCCCCACAGCAAAGTACTGTCTAGTTCCAAATGTCAAATGTCAACACTGTTGCTGTCTGGAGGGGTGATTCTTGCTGAGGACGCACAATGTGAGTGCACAGGTGAGTTTGGAGCTCTGGTGAGCTGCTACCTGTGCGTGGGGATGACATACTGTGTGTTTCTGATAGGAGCCAGGGACTGAGTGAGACTCTTGTGGCATTTTGCTTCAATTTGGGAAAATTAAGCGAAATCTGAAATCATATGCTTTTAAAGAAATTTTGCCACCAGGAACAATGGTTTAACTTTCAAGAAAGCCTTTCTTCTTTCTTGGCTGCCTGAGGTTAGGGACAAGGGTTCTTTTGTAAGTTCAGCCAAGGAAAGCAAAAGCAGACATCGGCACACACACGTCCTGTACTCCTTCTCAGTGCCGAGGAGGAGAGTCTTCTCAGGCTCATTCGAGGCCTCCAAAGAGGGGCGGAACGTTCTTGGTCATTTGTCCTTGCCTGATCGCTCCTAGGAAAAAGCGTGGCCCCTGTTGTGAATAAGGTCATCTATTTAGAGTAGCCTTCCCGGTGTACTAGGCAACTGGTTCTGTTCCTTGTCCTTGGTTCTTAGATGCGATGTCATTAAGAATCGGCATAGGTGATGAAGTTGCGAGGTGTTGCTCAAGATTTTCCCACGGTCCCGGTTTCAGAACAATGTAGCGCTGTGTTCCCTGTGGCATTTTGGCAGAAGTGCTGCAAAGACTTGGAGCTGGTTTCATTTGGTGGTGACAGGACAGAGGCCAGTGTCCTGTGTGGTGGTTTCAACCAGTCACAACACTCATGCTAATGTTGATGGACATGCCCTTCGCGTCCTCTTAGATTTGCGCTGCTCAGGTAATTGGGAATATAACATCCACGTGACTGGAAGCTGGGGCATAGTTTATAATGAACTGATAGCAAAGTTTATCTACTATGACTAATAATCATAATGTAGTAACGATGATGTCAGTCATAATAAGAAGCTAATTAGAGTGGAAAACAATATGTCTCCTTAAGAATCCTTACCTAGCAGAAAAAATAAAGACACGGAGTTGGCACAACGTGTACTAACTCATTTAGCACAGTGAACCCGAGTCGCAGCACTTGCAGGGAGTGATTGATTGACCTCGGAAATAATTCATGTGGAAAGTAATTGATCGAGGATAACGCTCAGCCCCACTTTTACCTGTGAAAACGGGAGTTGGACGCTGCGGTATGGAGTAGCCCAAAGCAATTACTTCCTAAGAAACAACTTCTTACATGGTCTTAAGTGCAAGTATCAGTTGGCCTGAGCGTTGGAGTGGAGAGCAAGCTGGCTGCAGTAGAAGCAGGAAAAACACCAGACTCCTTTTCTGCTGATTGGCAAGGCTCAGGGATATTCTGGAGAGAGTTCTAAGGCTGTGCTGTAAGAATTCAAGATTGCATGCATTTTGCAGCAGTTTCCCTTCAACCTGCAGGTGGCATTAGTAGTAAAAATGTATTTTCTCTCCTTGGTGAGAAAATACACTGCAATGCAGTGAGGGAGAGCCGTAAAGGGACATCACAGCATGACTCAATTAGAGAAGCAAGCCCGATTCATTGCAGATGGCTTTTTGCTATGTTTAATAATCCAGGGAACGCAATGATCCAAATCCAGAAATAGTAAACTACAATCCTTATAGGAATTGAAAAATCTGGGGAAGTTTTTTTTTTCTTCTTTCTCTTGAGTTCGGAATAAAAGCACACGTCTATATGCATGCATACACACATGTCTTTGTGATTCCGTTTCCATGTGGGAGGTCAAGCCTCTGAGCACTGGGAACAAACTCCGTTCTTTACTTACAGGGTGAGAACTGAGAACCGAAAATCAACCAAGTATCTTTGAAACTCTGTGAAGCCAACCGCTCCAGATTCTGTCTCATTACTTCTGTGTCCAAATCCTAGCCCCGGTAGACAGACTGAGGGATGCTGTCTGGCGGTTCGCACAGTGGGGCTGGTTCACCAGAGCTTCATAGTGCTTCTGCAACCTTCAGGAAAGAAATCTTTGCCCTGCTCATAGCAAAGTGCTTGGGCTACAGCTTTCTGGGCAGCGTCTTTACCGCTGCCCTTTCCCGCGCATTGCCGCTCCCACTAGTTGCATTTGGGTTGAGAAATGAAACCCAGGAGCAAGGTGCTTGCCGAGTAAGCGCCTCAGTTCTAAGCCCTTCAGCCGTGGAGAGGAAAACCTGTTTTAGTAGCACACACTGTGATCCCACCACTTTGGTAGGACAGACAAGCGACTCCCTGGCTCTCACTGGACCGTCGGCCTATCCTACTTAGCAGAGCCCCAGGCCGGTAAGAGATTCTTCCTCAAAAAAGTCAAAATGGACGGCTCGTGAGGCAGATGCCACAAGTAGAGTTCTGACCTCTATATCCATGCATGCCTGCAACGCCTGCCCCCCCCCCCCCCCCCAGTTACAGGTTTCCTGAAATCACCATAAAGCTTCATCACCCTGGAGTTACCATTTCCTTTCCCGAGAATCCTCACTTTCCAATGTTGCTTTGTTCGTTCCTCTTGTCCCTTCCCAGTGGCTCTTTGAGGATTTTGTTCATTTCTAACGACCCCTATCCAATGCCAGAAATAAGTTTCCAGTTATGAGTCCATTTCCCCAAGATCTTTCTGGACAAACTTACACGAAGTTCAACGGCTGGCACTTTCACTGAGCCTGCATGCGCTAGTGCCCATGCGCCCCTCTCTCATGCGGTACTGCCAAGCATTGCAGCGGCTCTGGCTCCAGGTCCAGGAACTCCGCCTTCCACAATTATTTTTGTGAGGAAAGGCACCATTGCCTGCATCTCTTGCTGCATTTTCTGATATCCTCTTCAGTAAGCAGCCGAGGCCCCTGAGGCACCCAGCTAAGCCTCGGGAAGGTGATGAAGCTAGCCCTTCTGTCTGCTGCTAGCTAGCATTTGCCACCACAAGGTTGGAGAGACTTCAAGAATTGTGGTCCGCGTCCAAAGGATCAAGTTGTGCACAACACATGGCTGCTGTACTAAACACCCTTGTCCTTCAAGCTCTCCTCAGATCTTAGAGACAAGTGTAAGGGTGCTGTAGTGGGGTCATGACCCACCGCTTTCAAAACACATCATAGTGCTGGGCTGCAGCTTCCTGCCTTGGACATCATCTGGTTGGGAACCCGACCCAGTATGTAGCCCGCCAAGCTGAACTCAGTTCACAACACACAAAGCCACCACTCTCCAGTGACTAGTTTTCTTTTCCTTCTACTATATCTTTCTGAGAACAGAGGCACTGCATTTCCTTTAGTCAGCTCATCTTAACTCTAGATCATGTATTTTGTTTTCTTCAAAAGAGAACCACTAGTAGCCACACTGAACTACAATATTATTTAAGCCAAAACAGAATGTTTTGACCTTCATTTTTTCATGAAATAAAATCCCTTTAAA
Source organism: Alexandromys fortis (assembly GCF_014885135.2). NCBI lineage: Eukaryota > Metazoa > Chordata > Mammalia > Rodentia > Cricetidae > Alexandromys > Alexandromys fortis. The sequence goes on along the minus strand of NW_026068076.1, from coordinate 3,160,192 downwards.
AACGAGTTTTCTTTGTAAATTTAAAGCTATTATTGAGATGTACCTAGTACTATAGGTTCTGTAAAAATTATGTCCCTCCAAATTAATATGCTGAAGCCTCAATATGAAGGAATTTGGATGAAGTCTTTGGGGGTAACTAGATCATGCAGATGGAGCCTTCATAGTGAATTAAATATTCCTATGAGAGCCTTGGAGACTATTTCCCCTTCAGATTTGGAAGGGGGCCCTCACAGGAACCTAACCATGTTGACACTCTGAGTTTGAACAGTCCAGCCTCCAAAATTTAGAAGTACACATTTTGTTTAGTTGTTTTCAGACAGAGTCCCACTATGAAGCCTGAGCTGGGCTCAAACTGGTAGCAATTTGTAGTAACGAGGCCATTTGTTTCATTCCCAGCTGCTCAGCACCAAAATAATCACACAGAAACTGTATAAATTAAATCACTGTTTGGCTCATTAGCTCTACCTTCTTATTGGCTAACTCTTATATTAATTTGACCCATTTCTATTAATCTGTATATTGCCACATGGCTGTGGCTTACCTGGTAAAGTTCCCAGCATCTGTCTCCAGAGGCTCTATGGCTTCTCTCTGACTCCGCCCTTCTACTCCCAGCATTCAGCTTAGTTTCCCCCGCCTAACTAAGTTCTGTCCTGCTTATAGATTTAAGGCAGTTTCTTTATTCATTAACCAATAATAGAAACACATAGACAAAAGGACCTCCCACACCAGCAATTGTCCTGTTTTAGCCCCTCAGTCCCTGGGGTTGGAGCTGTGTGCCACCATTTCTTGATGACTTAGCTATTCCAGGCACCATACTCTATGGTATTTTGTTATGTCACAGTCGACAAAGACACATGGATAAAGGATGTTCCACAGTTGGTTCTGTATTTCTTAAAAAGCCATGTGAAAACAAGGCAGTCTTGGAAACCTGGATACATGATTGCCGTGGTCTGAATCGTATAACAGTAATAATCTGCTATGGCTAAAGAACACTGCCCTTGGTGGCCTTGAGTGTTTTCTGACTAATCCAGGCTAGCCATTGGGATTTTGTCTTCTGTGCAATGGAGCTCATGAGAACCTAAGGCAGTTTATGTCCCTTCTGGGAGTTAAACATATAATGTAATGACTATTCCCTTTGACTGGTTTCTCTTCCTAGATCCAAGTACCCACTTCCCCCCTGGGAAGACTGTTATTTATGCTCCAGTCTGTATATGTCTCAACCACTTTTACAATTCTCCCATATAGATCTTCATTGATAAGTCAGATCCGAATTGTATGACAATTTAACTATATGCCTCCAATCTCTGACCATGTAAGGAACAAAATCTACCAATCCTAGTAAAATCTGCTAGCATTTTTGAGCTTGTTTTTCTCTGGACTTGCTTCTGTTCGACTCTACAGATTTATACCAGAGGTACCCCAAATTGCTCCAAGCCACATGCTCCCAATTTCCTCTAAAACACATACATATACATGAATATATACATATACATGGATACATACATATACTTGTGCACACACACCTCTTTGAACACATAAAATTCAATCTGATTACTCATTTGTAAGTTCTAAGAACAATTTTGAAGAATTTCATGATTACAAAGCACTTAAAACTTCATACTCTTAGAGCAGAGAACCAGCCACTTGGTTGCGTCATAGCTTTCTCATCTCACAATCATAAATCATCAGAACATTCTACACATTTCAGAATATTGTCAGAACGAAGGAACACTCTGACAAACATAAACTGATTGCACACACGGGTGGCTGTCTCTGGTTAACTGTTGGTTCAAACATCTATGTTAGCTACAGAATGCACAGCAAAGCTCAGGAGTTAACCCAGCCTAAGTTGGGTGGGATACCTGCATTTGCAAAAAGAAGCTCATACTCCCAGGAGTAATACATCTGTGGGGTGAAGTTTTTCTGGGTGGTGGTATGTTGGGATGTACCTCACTCTTTATGAGAAGTTTGTTTCACCGTTTGACAGAACAAATCAAGACAAGGAGAGAAATCGTTGTTTTATAAAAAGTAAAAAGAAAAGAAAAGAAAAATAAACAAATGTTCAGTTTGTTCAAATGTGCATCATGGAGAGGAATCCTCTAGAAGAGGTGGAAAGTGGAGAGTGCTTTGGATCCTGCTACCTGAAGATTCAGGGAAAGGGATTAAGAAAGACTTACCCCCTTCCTTCCTTCCTTCCTTCCTTCCTTCCTTCCTTCCTTCCTTCCTTCCTTCCTTCCTTCCTTCCTTCCTTCCTCTCTCTCTCTCTCTTCCTTCTTTCTCTCCTCACTCCCTCTTTTCCATCCTTCCTTCCCTTTTCTCTTCCTCCCTCCTTCCTTCTTTCATTTCCTGTGTGTGTGTGTGTGTGTGTGTGTGTGTGTGTGTGTGTGTTCTAAGCCCTTGAAAGGGTGCATTGACCCATTATGTCTCAAGTATTGCTAATGAAGGACTGGAGAACCATTTGTTTTGACTAAGGTATGCATATTTCCACATTTCTCTCCCTTTAGTAGCACATTTGTTCTAACCATATTGTAGCTGATCAGCATTGCTAGCCAATTCCCTTGAATTCTCAATTCTTGTTAACAACCCTGGCAATTAACCAATTACACCTCCCACTGAAGGGCTCAGGGAAGAAGGGGCCTATGATTGATGGTGGCACAGCGTCTGTGCTTGTTGACTTGAACTCAATTGCTGGGCACTTCATTTAGAGAACGATGGGCAGGTGAGTAGCCAACAGGCTGAAGGGGATGGAAGACTGATACTGCACAAGGGTGGCAGTTGCTGTTTCCTAGGCTCTTTTCTGCTGTTACTTGCCTCTGGTTCAGGCTTCTAGACCTTGCAAGAAATCATTTAGCATGGATGATTTCAGAATGGTAGAGCTGAAGTGTTTTAGGGAGACAGTGAGTGTCTAGCCTGTAAGTACAAGAAGTCCCTACTCCCAGGAGGCCCTAGTGAATGGCCACTTAGACTCTTCCAATGTGACCAGTAATGACTTTGGAAGGCTGCTCATTCCACTGCTGTATAGCACTGCTTGCTAAAATATTCCTCTTTAGATGAAATACAATTTTTCCACTTGCAGTCTTGATCCATTGATTCTATATTGCCCTGGGAAGTGATGCTGAGTAACTTTTCCTGCTCCTGGCTGATGTGTTTTCCCAACTCAGGGCCAGCTTCTGAGTCTCCATCTATGCCTGTGCCAAATATCCTGTAGTGTTTTCAATGCCCGATAAACCTTTCAACGTCTCCTAAAGGCACCTTTAGTTTTTCAGGCTCTGATTTAATTGTGGCACTAACTTGCCCAAATATAATTACCTAGATTACATTCCTCATAAGCTCTGTTCTTCATATTCCATCTTGTCTTTGGTCCAGTAAAGCCATAAATTATGAGTGAGTCATTCTATTAAAGCCCACAAAATGACCAGCAGCACAAAGGTGACATTTGATAGACCTTCTCTGAAATAACTTTTGAGTCTATCTTTTCTGCTTCAAGAACAATTTCTAGGGCTGTGTGGCATGGCTTAAATTTTTGATGTGTTCTTTAGGAGAAACTAAAATGACTAAGTTAATAAAATTATATGTACTAGTAAAAGTAACAATAGGACAAGGAAAATGAGCAATGGTAAGAAAGAAAGGAAAGGGAAGATCATTCAGGAAAGAAAAAAAAAGCATATAGTCACCACAGGGAAGAATACAGAATTACCCCAAAGGTAGAACCCATCAGAGATAAATACATGTGACAGTGTACATGGTGTGAGATGAGGGTGCAAAAGTACCTAGACTCTGAATATCCTCTACCCTCCTCCTGCTACCAGTAAGACCCATGCAGTCATATTCTGTAGCTTAGGGCCTCCATAAAAATGTAAATGTTCTCTGGCAGGTGAAATATTAAGTCATTATCAGCTGGTGACATCTCAGAGTTTGCTGGTCATTGAGCAGCCCCCCAAGGGAACAGGATGCAGAAGTGACCTGTTGTAATTGGGAGAGGATGTGAATGATATAAAAATATAAAATTTTTAACATAATTTGGTTTCACACGACGTCTGGGGGAAGGACGGAGAGAAAGATTTTGAGAATGTAACCCATCTGAGACCAAGGGTAGCCACACGGAGTCCTCCGTAGCTGCGTGGATGCTGGAAATCGGAAGAATAAAGAGACAATGCAAAAGAAATGAGCTGCGGCACAGTGTCAATAAATCACCTAGGTTGAAGTGTATGAAGAAGGGCACCAAGGGAATGCCTGTCAGTGTTCCCAAGTCCAAGCTGAAGAACTGTGAGTGGTTGGGTAGAGAAAATGCCCGCGTGCTTTTACTTTTCGCCTATATGTCTGATTAAATCTTCTAAGAGAGAGCTCTAGTCTTTGAAAGAGCACAGTTGTGTACCAGGTAAAAGAATAGCCTATATCTCATCCCTTTGGGTATAGAAGTTGGCCATATTGTTTCAGCAATGCCATCATTAAAGACCTAAGTTTGAAAAAAAAAAAAGACTAGAAAAATGTTATTCTTATCCACAACTGTGAATTCTAATGAGAAAAAAAAAAAGCTGGCTATTTACCATTAGAGAAGATGGATACATATTCAAAACATCTGTAGGTAGAGCCTGGGGGAAAAACCCTGAAAAGACAGCTTACACCAGTGCTCTCCTATGAATTAAAATGGAGATACAGCTTTTATATCAAGAGAATGGTACTCTGGGAGGCTTTATTATCTAGTAGGAAGAACAGGAGTTAGGTATAAAATGAGTATCAGTAAATAAGCAAAAGTAATTAATTAAAAAATAAAAGCATATTTTTGAGAGTCAATGAAGCATGGGCAATAATCTCTATTGTGATCTATTTCGTGATAGCGGATTGCTTTGCTGTTGTTGTTCACTTGGTGTGTAGTGTATTGTCCTTCCCAACTATACACACAGACAACATTCATGTGGGGGCAAGGGGCAGGGCAATGGAGGAGAGAGAATGACATCAGCATGGAGCCATGTTCTTGTTAAGATAGCCTTTTGGAGTTGGAGGAATGTCAGTTTGAAAAGTAAGATTAGTTGGGTGAATTTTCTCCCCTATTCCCAGGAAGAAGACTTTCTCATATAAAAATGCAACTCTACACACCATGCTCACTGCAAATACCAGCAAGGATGTGCACATATGTCCCAAATTAATTCTGAGTCAAATTCAGACCCAGATTTGTGTTAATGTATTTAACAAGTAATTAATTGTCCATTCATTCATTAACAGCACATTTTAAAACTTCTTGCAAAAACCCACCTCCTCCCTCCACAAAGTGGCACTTCGAAGGAGACAGAAGGGCTATAAAATATGTCGAGTTAGATGAGAACACACAGCAAAAACAGAAGATTACACTTTTAGTGGTAGAAGAATATTAGTCATAGACAAGAAAAAAAAACATTTTGTTTTCCTTCACAATTTCACACACAAAAAAGACGCAGCGCAGACTGTCGCTGCATCCGTGGGTGTTTTAGCATTTTATGGTTCCAGTTTAGTGCAAGGCTATTCTCTCTTGTGCATTATAATTTTTCTTCCATTTGTAAATGGCTTTATAGTTTTCTAAGCAGTTTCACATAGAGTAGTTCATTTGTGGAACTAATAGCATTTACATGGGATAACAATATCCTAATAGAATTGCACAATTCACATAATGAGTTTAGCTTGTTATTAAAATGAATGCCACTTGGCTAAGATTGAAGACAGAGCCCAAGTGGTCACCTATCTTCAGGTGAGTTCCCACTGCCCCAGGTCTATGAGAGGCAGGGTGTGTGTGTCCTTGCTGGCCTTTTGGCGTTTTTGTATTCCCATACTGATTGCCCTCTGTCTCCATTTTCAGTTTGCAGGACGGTGAATTGGGGCCACGAAAGCTAGAATCACAAGACTTTATATTTCACACTGTACCTGCTACACACAACAGATACATGTCTCTTTCTATCTCTTTATGTGATTATTACTATAAATCAATTAAAAATTAAAGTTGATCCAAACGTTGGTAGCTGGCATGTTTTAGGATTTGACATAAGGATTTGGAGTGTGTTTCATAGAGGTTAACAATAATCTAAGACAGTATTTAAGATGAGGTAATGATGCTGGGAGGTAGTGGCACATATTTTAATCCCAGCACGTGGTACCAGGTAGGAGGATCTCTGTGAGTTTGAGACCACCCTGGTCTACAGAGCCAGTTCTAAGACAACCAGGGTGGCTACAGAGAAACCCTGTCTCGAAAGACAACAATGAAGATGAGCTAATAGCACCTTTGTTCCCTTACACTGAAGCCCTATCTCAGAGTAGAAGAAGCGATAACGCGGCCTGTTTGTCTTCACCTTTAGCCTGTTGAGATACCAAAATGAAGGACTTTTCAAGGGCAGAGCTTCTGAAAAACCTCAAAATCCGAATATTTTTTTGCAAAAATTTTAAAAATTTTTGTTACATAGTAATTAATTTTGAGATATTCTTGGAAAAATGAATTTGAAGACGTGGGAAAATAAAGGACACACAGTGAGGTGTCTCTGCCTCCCAAGTGCTGGGATTAAAGGCCTGAGCCACCAGGGCCCGGTGTTTCCTGGTTTTCATTCCTGCAATTCCTTTTGTAAACACACCCACTGCAGTGTTTGCTGTGGTGATTTGCTCTGTTGAAAATCAACAGACCCAGCCTCACTTTGTGATCTTGTTTGGACCCTTCCACAGCATTAGCCTCACCAATAGACCTCCAACCTTTGAGAAACTCCAGAGTGCAGAAGCTTGTTAAAATGGAAGGATCTAAGATTTCGTGGGTACACTTCTTCAGCCTTTGCTGAGTGGCTTCTTCCCTTGGGTGAAACATAACGCAACCTATCTTCCTGACCCCAAGAGTCAATGCTTCCTGAGTTCTGGACAGTCCTACAAACCTCTGTGTCACTAAAGGAAGCAAAGACTAGACGTGTTTGTGGCGGAGTTTGATTTGGAAATAACAGGTACCCTTTCTGTAGGTATGTCTGGGTGGAAGAACTGCTTTTCTGTCAGAAGGTTCTGAGGCATAGTTTGCATTGATGCTCTGGCAGAGTTGCCCCAACCTTGGTCCTCTGCTTGACAGCCACAATGTTACACAGTTGTTACCAACTGTTTTAGCAGCTGCCACAAAACAAAGGCTGCTTTTAGAGCGTGTGTTCTGAGCCTAGGCTGGCGAGCAAGTACCATAGTCATGGAGCTCTTCAGGGACCTTCCAGACTATTCTGCAATGACTCCTGTGGCCATGGGACTCAAATCCGCCCATTTCTGCCCCTGGCCATGGACCTGCTACTTTTTTTGGTCTTCCTTGATAGGGAACCTTTTGTTTTAAGGATATATAGAGAAAAGGGGAGCAATGGAAATAAAATAAAAGATCAGAGTTCTTACCATGACTTAGCTGGGTTTTGTTTGTTCGTTTTTATGGATAGTTTTTTTTTTTTAAAATGGGGGTTTTTATTATGCTACTTTCACTGACATTATTCTCAGAAGTCAATGGCTGTTTCAAGACAAAAGGGAGATTCGGATAGTCTCAACTACAGGAGAATTCTCATCGTTGCCACTGGTAAGCCCCTCAACTATCTGAGAGCTGGAATTAGTGGGATGTTAAACACTAAGTCTGAGAAAAGTCTTAAGTGTAGCGTAGTAGGAAAATGGAAGGAAATACCAAAAAAAACCTAGCCAAATGGGACAGTCTGCCTCACATGTCACATCCAACAGAGGTGAAAAGTGGAGGCACAGGCCTAAAAGACAAATGTGAATTCCAAGTGAGTCCCTGTGAGTCCCAAGGAAAGCAAGAGAAACTGACCTCTGTTATGGTGAGACTCTCCAGGGCCAAGGACAAAGAAGATACTGTACCCTTCCAGTCACCAAGACCAATTGCTTTCAAAGGAGCCACAACATGACTGGCTGCCAAAGCTATGGAGGTGCCAGAGCATGGAGGTGTCATTTTCAAGGAGACTAAGGGAAAAAGGTTAGCTCAATGCTTATCATGGTGGAAACGCCCTTCTGAAATGAAAACATTTTCAGGAGAAAGCAAAAGTCTTCATTTGAAGAGTATTTTTTTTTTGAAAAAAAAAAAAAGGAAATGGCCTATTGTTTGAAGAAAGAAGCTAAATGAGTTTTGAAAGTTAAACATATGGGTGAATCTAAATAAATATTGACTGTAAAAATAAATAAAATGAATAACATATTTTGTGGGTTTTACCCATAAGCAGACAAGACTCACACAATTAAAAGACAGCAGAAGCTCGCCAGATGTGGGAATGATAGATAAGTGGACTTAAAATGCTTTCTAGTCCTTGAAATGCTGGGAAAAGGTGAAAGTAGCATCTTTTGTTGGGTTTTATGAGTCAAAATGTATAGTCTAATATCTAGTGTAAGTAGTAAAATAAAATTATAAAAAGGACCAGCCAAGGGAATAAAAGGAAGAAACAAAATGGCCAAAGAAACAAGTACAAATACTTCAGTGATCAAAAAAATAATCAGACAAGAAGGAAGAATTCAAAAAGAAGTGAGGCAATGTTAAAGAAAAATTGATGATTTCTGGATAGAGAGATAAATTGAATTAGTTATCATATTAATGTAGAGCTATCTATAATAAATGCCCCCAGACAAAACTGTCAGGCTAAAATAAATAAATAATGCCCTTCTAAATGCCAGTGAAAAGAAACTTTAAATATGAGGGCAAGATTAAAAGCAAAGGAATAGAAAATACAAAACCCAAACAAGCTAGGTTGTGTTACTATATTATTATCGGACAAAAACTTGCAGACAAAATCATTTAGAGTGATTAAAAAGGAGACGTCCCAGTGGCAAAAGGTTCTATTCATTGGGCAGGAAGAACGTAATTTTAATTTCCTATGGTCATCCAAAAGCAACTTCAAATATACACAGCAAAAATAACTAACAACACTGCGGTGAAATCGATAAACACAATAGTACACGTTAACATATCCCCTCATTAACTAATAAAACAAAGTAGAGAGTGAAACAGCAGAGTATGAACCATTTGCAAACACAATTAACAAACAGGACATGATGGATCTAGAATATGTGTCCCACATCTGCAGGCTATGAATTTATATGAAGCACACATGAAACAGTCACCAAAATAGATCATCTGCTGATTCATATAGAAAGTCTAAACACATTTCAAAGGGCTGCAGTCATGCTGAGTGTGTTCTCTGGCCACAGAGCAAATTAAGCTACAAAACAAAAACAAAAGATAACTAGGAAATTCCCATGTGTTTGGAAATGAAGAAGTATATTCTAAATAGATTTTTTGAGTCAAAAAAGAAATTACAGAGGAAATTAGAAATTTCTTTGAAATGAATGATAGCAAAAATACCACGACATGCAGATTGCAGCTGAAGACATCCAGAGGGATAATTACAGAGTTAGTGGAATATATAAGATAAAGATGAAAATGATGTGGGCATCAATCTAAAGAAATCAGGAGTAAAAGGACCAAGGGAAACCCAAGGAACTCAGAAGGAAGAAAAAGTATAAATACAGTGCAAATGAAAGAGTAGAAAACAAATTTGCAACAGAGCCCACTCTTGACGTTCACTGGGAATGTTGCGAAATCAGCCAAAGTTTCACCATTACAACTGATGGGAAGGGAGAACAGACAACCAAAGCCAAGAATGAAAACAAACACTGCTAAAGGTCTTACAAGCAACAATGTCGTATTCAGAGTAATTAAACCAGACACTTGAAACTACACCTTGTGATGAAACAATTCTTAAACAAACATTCCTGCACTAAAAGTAATTAAGAATAGAAAAATTGAAGGTAAAAAAAGGCAGATGAAAAGGACTTTCTTGTTAAAAGTCTCCTATAAAGAGAGGCGCTCTGTTCAGCCTCTTAAAGAGGTCTATCCCCTTCTCTGTGAGAAAATAACACATCCTATAGAATACTAAGTAAATGGAGGAGACACTGTATCCCAAAGTTCACAGGAAAACCACAAATAGGAAATACTTGTGTAAACTTTGCAAACCTGGACAAAATAAGAAGACACTGAGCAGAGCGCTTGGTAAAAAACGCTAACCTTTGTGACAAATTTGGTCTCATTCCAACCACTCAAAACTTACTTAACGCTGAAAGTGAACACAATCCACCTCCTCACCAGAGAAAAGAAAGCAAAAATGTAATTTTCAGTAAATGCAGAAAAAGAAATTTTGGGAATACTTATCATTTATAGTTAGAAATAAAACATTTTAACAAGCTAGGAATAAACTATAAACACACACACACACACACACACACCCGTAAACCTGAAGCCATCATCAGACTTAATGGTGAGATGCTGAGTGGTACCTGGCACTGGGGATAACCTGAGGATGCTGTGTTCAGCCAATGCTACCCTCTATCATGCTGGAGCTGTTAATAGCAGAGACTAAGAGTCCTATTAACAAAGATTTGGTTGTATCATAAAATTTAAAAGAATTTTTGTTTTGAATTAGGGAACTGGGTTTCATCTTGGCATTTTTACACATGTTTCTAAGGTATTAGAGCCATATTCACCCACAGCATTACATGCGATTCCTACCCCTTCCTTGCTGGTTCCTTTATGATTTCCTAGTGATAATCTTGCTTTTACGATTTTTAGATGTCTCTTAGGAGGGATAGCATGATATCCATGATCCTGGCTTATTTTTCTAAACTGGATGATCTCCTGTATCCTCTTTCTGCATGCTACGTGGCTTCATTCTTCTTCATGACTGAATAATTCATCATGTGTATATGTCATGATTTCTTTATCCCTTTACCGACTAATGGGCACCAAGGTTGACTCCAGAAATTGGCCACTGTGAATAGTGCTCCAGTATAGTACAGGTGGCATGGCAGAGTCTCAACTGTCCTCTGCCTCAGATTCTTCCAGGAGCATATCAAGGAACGGCAGATTTGGTTTGTATAGTGCTACTTTTAGAACTGTGAGTAAATTTTGTATTGATTTCTATTGCCTCTGGACCAATTTACATTCTCACCAGCAGTATAGAAGGACTCCTCCACCCCTAGTCCTTCCCTCACCAACGCGTGTTATTTTCTTCTTTTTTTATGATAGCTGATCTGACTGTGCCCACATGGAATTTTTATGTAGTTATGTTTAATAGCTAAAGATGTTGGGACAAAATTATTGCTGTACTATTTATTGACTGCCACATTTTGAATTCATTTGGCTGTTTCTTATTTTTTTAACTTCCTAAAGCATCATTTAAACTCGTCTCCTTTAATATAAAAGAAACACACAAAACAAAACAAAATAATATCCAAGTATTAGAGTTGGTAGCCTGGGAGGAACCAGAGAGCAGGATTTTCCTCAGTGTTCTTGGAGAAAAAGGTGAAGAACACAGACTATTCCCAGTCTGTGGGTGAATCCAACATGAACCTAGCTCTCCACCAAAGCAAAATGCTGGTTTTCCTTGTCATGGCCCTGGCTTTGTTCACATGCTCCTTCTCCAGTTTTCAGGAATCTTCCAGTCTCAAGAATGGCTCCTTCCTTTAGGTCCTTACCATTCTCACTTACAGGAGAAGGTCACTTACCCTGTCATAATGTCAAGCTCCCACAGGGAGTTGTCATCCTGCAGGATGGTAAGAGGAGATTTCCCTAGCACCTTGTTGTATGCTTTCTGTCTATTGAATTTAGAACCTGAAGCCTGGAGAGTCTCGGGATCTCTTGAGGGCTTGTCTGAGTTCTGGCTGGCAATTATAGTTTCTGTGGACTGTTACACTTCCTTGGTAAACACTTGAGGGGAGTTCAGTCTGGCTCCAAAGCAGCAACTGGTCCTCTAGGGATAACTGAATATCCAAATGCAAATCCAGTTCAGAAGATGTGGTGGTGATGAGGCGAGCAGGCCTGCTTTTCGTCCAGCCTGGCTCCTGCATGGCTAGCTTTACACCTGAAATAACAACACACAAATTGTATTCTTTTAAACACTGCCTGGTCCATTAGCTCTATCTAGCCTCTTACTGGCTAATTCTCACATCTTGGTTAACCCATTTCTCTTAATGTATGTATCACCATGAGGTGGTAGCTTGCTGGGAAGATTCGGCATGTCTAACCTGGTGGCTGGGTCCATGGTGTCTGTCCCAGAGAGGAGAGGTATGGTGATTGCCTCACTTCCTGCTTCTTCCCAGCATTCTGTTCTGTCTACTCCACCCACCTAAGGGCTGGCCTATCAAATGGCCAAGGCAGTTTCTTTATTAACCAATGAAATCAACACAAAACAGAAGACCTTCCCACATCAAGAAGATAAAAGTGTTTTCTGGAGCAGAACAAGCTCTTGGGGGAGGGGGTTGATGGATTTGGAGGCTTTGGTCTCAAATCCTTTGGTGAGCTCTCTGCACCACCGATCTTCATGGATGTCTGTGCAGTGCCAAGAGTTGGAGAGCAGGGATCTGGGTCTTGTGCTTGTTTAGAACTGTTCCACTATTCTGTTGGTCGGCTTGTCTGTGGAGAGCGTTCCACCTAAATAGGAGTGTGCTGGATACCAGCACTAGGTGAATGAGGGTCCCCTGCTCTATTCAGATGCTTGTTGTGTGCCAGAGGCCATGCTGGATGGAGTGCCTGAGATGTTATTAGTAGAGCCCATCTCCACTAGGGGTGGGGATAGGGCCCGTTGAGCCCCAATTTGACTTCTGGGTGAACACTTCCAGCTTTTAGTCATTTGGCCATTTATTGACTGGATTATTTGTTCTTTTGTTGTTTAAATTTTTAAAATTCATTATGTAGTTTTGGTATTTATCCCCTTGCCGGATAAATAGCTAAGAAAGATATTCTCCCAATTTACATAGTCTGGCTTCATCCTGTTGTTTCTTCTACTATGAAAATACTTTTGAACCTGGTGCATTTCCATATCTCAACTTTCTTCTCAAACCCAGGAATGATGAGTTATATCCAGAAATCCTTGACCATGCCTGTAGCTTGAAATCTTTCTCCTATCTTTTTCTTTATAGTACCAAAACTTCAAGGTTTACAGTAAGGTTCCTGATCAATTTTGGGTTGACTTTTTCCCTCAAATAAGTCATTAGGAAAACAACAAAAACAACAACAATAGTTTGAGTACAACAGGTAAAAAAAAAAAACTTGAATTAGGCTTCAATTAGGCTCCATGATTTAGACGGTAAGGAAATGCAGAAGAATAAACTGTTACAACAGAATAAAATTACTTAGGGTATATTTAATAAAAGATGTATATGCTATCTACACTGAAAACCAAACTACTAAGAGAAAATAGAACTTAAATAAATGAAGGAAGTATGTTCATGTATTGAAAGACTCAAGAATGTAAACACTTACAATTTCACGAAACTTCCATTCAACACAATCCCAAATAAATTCCACACATGATCTCTTTGGATATTAGCAAGGACTTTTTAAATGATATGGAAAATAACTGGGCCTGATGGAAGCTGTAGTAACTATGGGCATAGTTCTGAACTGCACATAAGTAGATGAAACATTTTCAGAAACAGACACATTCATGGAGGCCAGTATGTGACAGCAGCAGTAAGAAATCATTGTGTTATCAAACTTTTTTGTCACCTGGATATAACCCTGGGGGTTTGTTGACTTCTGCCTCACTCGGCAACATGAGGTGTTAGTCTCGAATGAGTTCTTCAGAAACAGGATATCTGAGCGACTAATGAATACATGTAGGGCACTGAGAGTAAAATGCAAATTAAAATTGCTGTGAGATAACAGAATGAAGTCTTAAGTTTAGTTAAAGCAACAATGATTGACAGGGAAGAGCTGGGAAGAGGGGTGGTGGGCCAGGGATGTAGCCAGAAGGCAGAGCAGTTCCCTAGCCTGCATGAGGCTCTGGGTTCAACACTCGGTGCTGGAAAAAAGCACATGGGGGGAGGGATTACTACCGTCTACACTGTTGCTAGTATATTGTGATGTAAATAATACTATATTTTGGCATTGTTTTCTAAAGTGAATTTATTATTTAGGACATCTAGGCAACCCCCACCCCCCCCACACACACAAAGTCAAGAAACACCAAATGAAGCAGGCTTCATAGCAGCCAAAGTCAGATTATGGAAATCAACAAGTAGTAAATCTGCAGAAGGGGACATCATACAACTGAAATGTATATTATTGCTATCTGATGAAACTTTCACACACATAAAGTTGAGCAAAGGAAAGAAGATTTGTGGTCTATGATTTAACATTACGTTTTAAAGACAGGAACAGTTGTGGTCTGAATGAGGACTCCAGCTTACTTGTAGAGGAGAGAGAGCAGTTTTCAGATGGAGACATGAAAGTCGGCCATCTTGAGGACCTCCTTATGTGTAATGTGGATTGGGTCCTGGAGAGGTTCACCTTGACCGTCATTCAGCTAGGAACTGTTCTGTGCTCTTTGTGTGCTTCTAAAATCTCAGTATTCAGAATTCTTAAAGAGTTAATGAATCATCAAGGAAAGAATACATCATAAACTTATTCCAGAACCTATGAAATCTAAAGGAATCATTTTCAACTTTGTGTCTTCAACATTTTACACAGGAAGAATGAGATGACTGCTTCTATGCTTCTAGCCCATGTCAATTCACCCCCCACAAACCAAGCTTTGTTTGTTCATTACCTGTTTGTTCATTTCTGGTGGTAATATCCAAATACAGACACTTATAACAGGGCATCCATGTGCATTCCATATCAGTGCTCCCCTTCCGAGGAGACTTTTCTGAGTAAGAATTTGGTTCTGCAGCTTTGTTCCATTTGATTCCCAAGCAGATGAAGACGGTATGCAAGGATGGAGACGGTATGCAAGGATGGAGACAGTATACAAGGATGGAGACTGTATGCAAGGATGGAGACGGTATGCAAGGATGGAGACAGTATACAAGGATGGAGACTGTATGCAAGGATGGAGACTGTATGCAAGGATGGAGACAGTATACAAGGGTGAAGACGGTATGCAAGGATGGAGACTGTATGCAAGGATGGAGACTGTATGCAAGGATGGAGACAGTTTGTAGGATGGAGTCGGTATGCAGGATGGAGACAGTATGCAAGGGTGAAGACTATGCAAGGCAAGCAACGGGGGCAAAGACTCATGCTGAGACAGCAACCAGCATACCCGGTGATGAAGATAAGAACCCTAAACCCCACTAGTGAACACATGGACTTTGACAGGCAAGTTTGCTTATTACTATATAAATCAAAATTCCTATTGATTTTGACTAGAAATTCTAATTTTCAGCATTTATTACTGTGAAATCTTTGCGGAGCAGTTAAAGAAACCAGTAAGAATATAGTCACTGTTGTTTAATTAAAAACAATGCTAAATAATAACATATTTTAAAAGTCAAATATTTATGTGAACTTAGTTCATCTATGTCATAGGAAACTATTAAGTCGAAATACGTAGACATGAAGGAAACTTCCAAGATTCAGGAAGCTCTGCTGAAGTGTTAAATGAAAATAAAAATGAAACAATATTAAATTTTATTTGTGAAAAGTAAATAATATGTTTAGTATGCATGGAAACGTGTGTGTTATGTAAATTCCTAGAATTACGGCAGGAAGGCATTTAACTGATTCACTTGCAGAGCTCTCATGAATGGAGAAGAGGGTGAGCAAACACAGGGAAAATGAGATGTCTGCTCCAGTGCTTCTGGTCCTTATCACCTCACCCTACAAATCCAAGCTTCATTTGCGCATTGTTTCCTTGTACATTTGTGGTGGTTATATTTCAACCACAAACAGCTGTAACAAGGTGTACATGTTTTTTTCCTTACCAGCACCCCTGAAGTGTCTTTTTCAAGTAAGACTTCAATTCTACAGTTTTGCTAAATTAAGAAATTCCCTACAGAAAAAGTAATAATAAAGAACAATACTGATGTATAATCAGAAATAGAGCAGCCTAGCAGAAATCCAGTTGTGGTCAGATGACTACTTTAAGCTGCACTTGGTATTTTAGAATGGCTGGGACATCAAAAAGTATATAGTACTCTCTCAGAAATATCATCTCCTAATAGCAAGATGCAAGGCTGGTAATTTTTGTAGAACTAGGTACCAACATAGCAGTACCTGTCTTCCGCCTCTTCATTTGCCACTTTCCTTATTCTCTGGCTACTTGGAGAAAGTATTGATTTTTGTCCCAAGTGTCTGTCTTTCTTCATGGAGCACCCCCCCCCCCTTTTTGGACCTCAGGGAGCTTGAGTTAGCTCGTGCGCCTGTAGCTCTGAAGTTCTGGGTGATGAGCATCGATTTCCTCCTCTTTGCAGGTCCGGGTGTGCATTAGCCTCTCCCCTCCTGACCTGCACAGAAGGCAAGGTGGATAGTGGGGAGGGCTGGGGAGGAATAACCCTGAGACTCAGCCAAGGACATCAGAGCTTCCTCCCCTTTGCCACCCTCCATGAAGCTTTTCCATGGTGAGGCTCCACTAGAGAAAGACAATGCACTCAGTGTATCCTGGACAGGCTGAGTTTAGCATGCATTTCCAAGATTATCAAAACCAAGACACGTCCACGACAGGCTTATTGTGTTCTGTGTGGTTCTAAGTAGCGCATTCTTGGTAAACAAGTAGAAGTACTAGAAGATTCCTTAAGAAAAAGCACAGCATCCCAAGAGCCCAGTGAGTTGGAATCGTGTTTATGATAATGCCACTTATATTTGTTAAAGCATAAAAGGAAGCCTTAAGGTAGTTAGATCCGTTCAACAGTCATGGAAAACAGGGGAAGCTTTAGCTGTGACACACAGTAAAATTGAGAGATTTTCAGTCTGGATAGAAGTAGAAAAGTAAAGTCTGTACACGGATATAAAGGAGTTTGGGGTTTGGGTTTAGAGGCAGCGTAGCAACTGAGGGCAGATTTCTGTTTGTGAGTTGCTCGCTGTCTCATGAGTATCTGGGGGTTGTAGAAGCAGGAGCTGGGAAACGGCAGTGTTATAGCACATGAGGAGACATGGAGGAAAGGTCTAGCTGCCGACTGGTCTTTTCAGATGTTGGGAAAGTCTAAGAAAGTGAGACTTATTCCTTGTGCTAACTAGAGCAGCTGCTGAGACTGCGGGAAGCAGAATGATGACGCTTATGTCAGAGGCTGGGGTCCAAAGGCTGACTTCAAAATAGAACAAACAAGCAAACTACACTGAAAACTAAAGCCCAAACCAAATCTTTCCTTATTGGTTACATAGGACAGGTAGTCGGTCTTCCATAAAAATATCAAAGGCTATTTCTAGAACATGCCATACAAAAGAGTTTAATTGTTCCTATTTATCTACAGGGACATGACCCAAGGCCCTAACGGGGGCCAGAAGCAGCGGATAGTACTAACCTCTATAGATAGTATGCATTTTCCTATAGACAGATTCATTTGCTAGCTTGATATATACCTTAAGGAGAATAAGAGGTCAATAGTAGTTAACGATAAGACACAATAATTACAACAAAATATTGTACCAACATTATTTAAAATATCTGCATTTTTATACCTGCAGTTTCTCATGTCATTAAAATAACTGGATAACTGAGACTCTGTGCTTCTAGATCCTCAGATGTGTGGACACTGCTGCAATCACTCTCCGCTCTGTTTTGTTCCAGGTTAATTTTATCCTTTCAGGAACCCAACTGTTGTGCACATATACACATCTTTGTCTCCTTGTCAGAGGGAGGGAAAAGGGAACGAGGTAAGGAAGAATATTTCTGATCATGAAGGAATTCTAGAGGTACTAGGGGGAACATCTCTAGAATTAGTTCTAGAAAAAGATGTGGAAGAGCCCCAGGAAAGGAAAGCACAATTATATACAGGAGACAGAATGCAGTTGGCCTAAGAAAGGCCTCAGCAAGGCCCATCACGGAGCCATCCCGGACGCACGCGGCCGGGAATAGTTCTTGTAATTTTTGAATTGAAGGGTAGAAAGCAGGACTTATTATGCTGGAAAAGGATTTACATCACTAAAATTACATCAGGAGTGACATTTCGGTGATTTGATCACAAGCCCCGAAGATACCTCCAAATGAAATAAACAAAACTTCCCAGAAAACCCCGAGGGTAGCTACTTAAAGGGAACACAGAAAATGGCGTATTGAAAGAAATAGATCACAATGAGCTCTGGGGAACTTGATCAAAGAATAATATGGGCTTTCACATGTTAAAATAACAGGTGGATCATGGGTAGTAAAGAAGTGAACTAAAATCTTGACACGGAGCTGGTGTGCTTCAGCAGCTAAGAGCACTTGCCTGTAAACCACAGTGAGAGGATAGAATAGGCTCCAGAAAGGTGTTCCCTGATTGATACATGATGCTGTGTGTGCTCACCTCAACTCACACACCACACACACACACGCACACACACACATGCACACACACACACACATGCACACACATGCATGCATGTGCACACACTCATGCATACACTTGCACACTAATAAAATTAATTTACTATAAATATAACAATTTAGAAATATGTGCCTCCTTTATGAGTTATATGGTTAGAATCCACATGACAAAGCCGATCTGTCGACTGCCTGGTTACGACTTTTGCAACGTCTTTGGCATAGAAGCCAATGCTTCCATAATTCAACATGGAAACTGACACATCAGAATAGAAAGTACGAGTTATGTAGCAGATACAGATATATGATGTATACATTCATAAATACGCATTGAGTTCATTCTAACCCCATCTGAAGTGTACTTTATATCTCTGTGCCTTACATTTTAAGGACACATTGAAAATAATTGTTCATTCTAAGGAATCCAAAAGGAAAAACACCGTTTATGACAGACACCTCTTTTGCCTGTCTCACATAGGACACGGAGTATGATTGCTCTCCCAAATGTCTCAAGGAGGGCCACCCTCATTATCATAGTGAACAGTAGAACTTGAAACAAAGGTGAAATTTCCGTAAGCATTGGTGTTTGGCTAGTGCTTGCCCATGTATAGACAGCACTGTAGCTGGATCAAGGTGGTCTAGGGGAGACTGCCCAAATGGCCATTGTGCTAAATTTTGTGCTAAATTCCATACAAATAAAGTATGACTGCTTCTGAACCTAGAAGGTCTTTTTATCTGGTTCACAACTTTTCTGCAAGTTTAAAGTGAGGGTGAGAATAGACTGGGATAGTGCTAGGGTTAAGGAGTTAGTTTCTAAACTAGACCCTTAGAAAGATAGAATACCTGTTTAAACAGCAAAGATAACAGACGAGAACCATGCAAAAAGATGCTAATGTAGCAACAGGCATAGGTACTGATGTAGCTCACTGCTGTAATACATGTCTCTTATCCCGGTAAGTCTGGGCATCACAAGGCATCATTCTGAGCATGCACTTTCTCAGAGTGGCAAGGAAGGAGTTAATCCGTGCTCACAGCCCACAGGAATGTTTATCAACTCTTGTACAGGCCTGCCTTCTTCCTTCTGGTGAGTTAAGTCCAGCGCTGCTTTGTTTGACGCTGCCCATTTGAGGAAAGCTTAGCCCTGACCTTCTGCCAGAGAGACGGATGACAAGGACAGTTTGCACTAACCTTGACATTCACCAGGGTAAATGGCTTTTTCCACAAGTAGTCGGCAAACAAGGGGAGCCAGTGAAGAGCTAATGAATCCGCACCTGAGAGGAACTGAACAGCTACTGTGCTTTTAAAGAAGAGGAGGCCTTGGAAGGTGCAGGACCATCTGGTGTGCAAAGGGTTAGGAGAGATTAACTCCTTCAGCCATCACAGTCGGAAAACAAAGAAGTAGACACAATAAGCCTTCAAATCGGCTCTAGTGGGCTCTTTGTACGTGTGGCTTTCCAGTCCTTCCTGCCTCAAAATGAAGTAAGTGCATCATTTTGTAGTACCCAAGGCACACAGCACAGCACTATATTACAGTGACTAGGGTGTCAAGGGTCATTTCTCAGTCAAGACTCACGCCATTCAGCAAACATTGGGGGTCTGTTGTGAGTACCTGAATCTATCAGCTCTACCATGTATACTAAGAAGAAATTCACATGAAGCCATTCAGGAACTCCCCTTAAGACAATTAGACAAAGTAATTTCACCCACAGGAGTCCTGTGACCAGATATCAGTCCCACAGGTTAAGTTTACGACTGATGTCCAGGGACATTCTCCACATGAGTCCTACCAATTCCCTGAGGTCCCCCATTTCTTTGTTGTTGGTTATTTTGTTTTCATAAAGTTACATCATTACAGCCCATTTTATATAATTTACTCCTTCACACAAATTTACAGCATCTGTTCTTTAAGTTTTTATATGCTGAATCTTCCAAGATTTCAATTAAGTTACTTGAGGAATGGGTCCCATATTTTATCCACCAAATCTTGCTCAATTCTAGAATACTTAATAAAATCTTTAATTTTAATTCATTAATACTTAATGAATGTTCTTTTGAAGTATTATCCTTGGATTAGACCTAGAGAAAAAGATGTAAATTTTAAGTGTACAATGGAAAAATCTTTTGACTAAGAGATACAACCATGAGACTACCTCACAGATCAACACACGGGCAACTTCCCTGACCCATGTTGCCGTAGCCTTCTTCCCTGTGAATCACCACCTGTGTAGGAACTAATGTGTTAAGAGTCATGTTAAGTTTTCCATGGTAAATATTCTTTTATGATATAATGATGGTAACTTTGTTTACTGGTTGAATATGTCTGATATTTATTTGTTTATGTCAATATTAATTGAGGAACATTTAAACAATTTCATTTCTAAATTATTGTTTATTATTAAGACTAATTCTGTGCACAGTTTTGCAGTTGTATACCTTTCTAGTGAAGGTAAAGTAGCCAGATCAAAGGTAATGCATATTTTATCTTAATTAGATATTTCTCATCTTTTTTTTGCTAACAATCTGGGAATTATTTTAATAGTTAACCCATTTTCCTATTACATTCCAATTTAAACAACCGTTATTATAATTTTTAAAGTATAATTTTTTCTGTGTGTATGAGCATAGTATGTGTGATTGTGTTTCACTTGTGCACACAGGCAAGAGAGAGAGAAAGAACTTTTTGTGGGGTGCCTGTGAAGACCAGGACCAGGAATAGCAATCTCTTGTGAGCCACCTAATGTAGGGATGGGAGCTGAGCTTGGTACCACTCCAAGAACAGCATGTGCTTTTACACACCGACCATCCCTCCAGCCCACCTTTATTATTATTTCTAGAGTTTAGTCTAGATATTTACAATATGAATGCTTGAAAACTATTTATTAGAAATTAATATTTTTAGCCAGGAATAATAACACATATCTATAATCTTAGTACTTGGGACGTGGGACGAATCCATCTTAGCCTTGAGTCTTTCTGAAATGAAGGAAAAAGAAAGCAACAACAACAAGTAAGAAAGAAAAGCTGTCATCTCTATTGCTTCACAATATAAGGATTAACTTAATTGTATTCTTCTCCTAAAATACATGGTGCTATAGCTTTTAATTCTGTCCATCTCTAAACACCCCAAGAGTGTATCAAAAGGCTATTTGTTTAGTATTGCATGCTTACCCACGCTCCACTACTTTGTCTCCCATCCCTCTTTCACCTACACACCTTTCCCTAAAACCATCTTCCCGGTACCTGTCACCATTAGCAATCCTTTTATTATAATAGCTCAATGGCTAATGGTTTCTTCCAGTTTCTGATTACCTGAAAACATGGCTATTTTTTGGTGGCCAACTTGACTACTTCTAGAATTAACTAAAACCCAGGCAGCTGGGCACACCTGGGAGGGATTTTTTGTCGATTAAACCATTTGAAGTGGGAAGATACACTTTTAATCCCAGTCTGTTGAGGTGGGAAGATTCACCCCAAATCTGAGCCACCCTTTCTGGTGGCAACAGCCTGTATAAAGGAAGTGGAAGAAGGAAATGTTTGCTCTTTGCTTGCTGGTTGTCATTCTCACTAGGAAGTTTATTTCTTCACTGGCATTGGAGCCTATTTCTTTGGGATTTTTAGAACTAATCTCGAGAACCCTGACTGATGCAGTAGACTTGGAATAGGGCTTTCCTGTCTCCTCTCAGCACCTGCAGAATGCATTCCACCTCTCTGATTTTATCTGTCTCTTCAGAAGCCAGCTGTAAATCTGCTTACTGCTCCTTTGATGCTAATTGTGTATAGACCACAGTGTCTGCCTCTTTCTGTCTCTTAAATACGCCCCCATTTTCTGTCTCTTTCTCTCTTTTTAAGATTTATTTATTTATTTGCAGTGTTCTGCCTGTGTGTATGCCTGTGTTCCAGAAGAGGGCAGCAGATCTCATTCTAGATGGTTATGAACTACCATGTGGATGCTGGGAATTGAACTCAGGACCTCTGGAAAAGTAGCCAGTGTTCTAAACTCTGAGTCATCTCTCCTGCTCCCTCTTTCTTTACTCTAAAGAGTTTTACTATGTTGTGCTTGGTATACATTTCTGTAAATTTGTCGTACACTTGAATAATATTTTATTCCTTTCTGTTACTTGATTTTTTTCCTTAGTTTTGACATATGTTGAATGTTTTCTATCGCTTCTCTCAGGAACGTTCTACATATTTTTTTTTGGCTTCATGTCTTACCTCATCTGGGTAGTTGCCTTTCATCTGCTGTGCCCACTGCAGAGTGAATTGTTTATTTAGTTCTTTTCATTATCACAACACCTAACTGGCAGAATTTATACTCTACTATTTTAGAGAGCCATCTACTAATATGCTTTAAATATATATTCCTTGGACTTTTTAAAAAATAAAGTCCTTAAGCTTTCATTGCAACATTTGAATCATTTTGGCGTCTATTCAACTTCCACCTTTACCACTTTTGGTTTTTAATCATTTGATCATCTCACTTGGTTTGCTTAGTTATTTCCACCCAGAAATACAGACGCAAAGAAAATCACAGAGGTCCTTATGTAATTCTCCTCCAAACACACATTTCTTTCAGCGTTTGTCAGTATATGGCTAGATATCCTTGAAATCACAGTGTCTTGGGAGAATTTTGGTCTTTAGAAGGGCTGCTCTGTCTGCTCTTCAAGGATCTCTAGTGGAAGCCCTGTGTTCTGCCATTGGGTCACTCTGAACCTTTTGGCTTTGTTGTGTAAGATTATGTAATTGTCAGTAGTGTTGTTATTCAGTTACCTAATATCCGGCTTCCCCGACTCTTGCCATTTTTGAGTTCTTAATTGGCAAAGACTTTAGGGAGACAATAATATGAGATGCCAGAATTTGACACCCATGCCTGTGTTTTCCCTGGTATGGAGCTGCTCTGGTTGAGCTGCAAGTCAGTATTACTCCTTGTGTGCCTCAGGCACTGGAGGTTCTGGTGGCAGTCTCTATGTCTCCCGTGGTCTGAAGTCTGAAGCAGAGAGCAGTGTCAGTGTGCCTCATGTGAACTTTCTCTTTTCACAGTGATGACTCTAAGTCCTACACTTCTTTACTATTTCCATTCCAAATAATTCTACAGTTTGTAGTTTTCTGGCTTTGTGGCTCTCTGTGGAAAGTTTGGGATGGTAGTATATTATTTATATACAGATTATAATCAGTGTTTACAAAAATATATAAAATTAAACTTGACTTTGCTGCAGTGAAAATTAGAAGACACTGGTGGAAGAAGTCGGAGACACTAAGGTTGTAAAGTCTCCATGTGAGTGTATTGATAGATTTAATATTTCTAAAATGTCCATACTATCAGAATCGGCTTGCAGATTCAATGCAACCTCCACCAAAATATCAATGATATTCTTCACAGAAATAGAAAAAAATACTAACATTCATATAGAAGCTTCGAAGGCCAAAAATATTCTTGAGGGAAAAAAAAAACACATCAAAACTAGAATTATCGTATTATCTAATTTAGTGACATAGCACAGAACCATAACAAAAAGTCAGCATGGTATTAACATAGAAATAAACACATTGACCAGGAGGAGAGATTAAGGGCTCCAGAAGACACCTGTTGTCCTAGTCAGCTTCATTTGTCAATTTAGCAGCCTGGAGTCACTTGAGAAGACAGCCTACATGAAGGAATTTCCTAGAGCAGAGCGCTCTATGGGCATGCCTGTGGGGGTCATCTAATTTAATTGATTTCCAGAATTCCGTGGTTGGTACCATCCCTAGGCAATTGGTCCTGAGATATGTAAGGATGCTAGCTAGCCTGTAGTCTATGAGTGAGAGTCAGAGAGCAAACCAGCAAGAAGCATTGCTTCATGGTTCCTGCCTCGACTTCCCGATCTGACCTCCCGCAGCCATCCATGTGCTGCAACGTGGGAGTAGTCAGTGGAATAGACTGTAGCCCTCTCTTCTCTGAAGGGTTTTGGGTTTTTGGTCACAGTGCTTTTGACAGCAGCAGAAAGGAAACTAGAACACCCACATGCCTATAGCTAAGGGGTTCTTAATAAGGTAACCAAAATACACTTGAGGAAAGACAGCCTCTTCAATACACATTCAGAAACTAGATATCCACATTCAGAATGTTGAAATTTATTGGCTATTTCTCATTATGTACAAAAATGAGTTCAAATGGGTCAAAGGCCTTATTCTAGGAGGAAAGCATCCAAGATATTGATACAATGATTTCCGGGATAGGATCCGAAACACATAGGAAACAAAAGCAAGACTTAACAAATGGTGCTACAACAAACTGAAACTAAAAGTAACAAAGGAATGGACACTTACAGAATGGGAGAAAATACGAGCCAGCTACTTATCCAACAAAGGATTAATATTCAGGATTTATAAAAATATATTCATATATACATATGTGTATGTGCTATAAAATTAACAGGTGCCGTAAAAGGAAAACCCAAAAAATTAAAAATCCAAATCTGGAGAAAAAGGAATGTTTGTGCACTATAAGTAGAAATGTAAATTAGGACAACCATTACGGAAAAATTATGAAGCTGCCTCAAAATAGAAGTGCCATATGATCCAGCTATCCCACCCATGGGTTATAATCCAAAAGAAATGAAGTCAGCTTGCAAAAGAGAACCCTGCACAGCCCTGTGTCTATGGAAAAACTACTAACAATGCTGAGATATAAAAACACACTAGGTGCTTGTCAACAGATAAATGCAAAAATATATATTAGATATTTTTATTATTCAACCATAAGAAGATAAAATCCTGTCATTGGCAGCAAATTGATGGGACTAGAGGGCATCGTGTTTTTCTAAAGTTAGGTAATTGTTACATTTCCTTTCTCAAATAGTGACACTGAAGCCCAAGTTGACCGAAAGTAGAAGAGGAGTTTCCTGGTAATGGGAAGGTATCTGGGCGGCAAGGGTAGAAGAACGATTAATACACAGTGTGTGCAAAATCACAATGCGTTCTTTTATTTTGTAAACTATCATGGTACGTAGTTATTTAACAATGATGGTTTTGAACGATATATACATTTATTATTCTGAGGTTTTATTTGTCTGGATGGCACAGGTGATACTCCATGCTATGAGAGGTATCCCTGATAACCCATAGCTGCTTCTGAGATACAGAAGACATAACCAGTGCTGTGGTTGATTGTGCTGAGAGGAGCTTAGGACTACAGAGTTTGGATGAAATGCATGCCTGGTTTCCAACACTGGGGCACCCTCTTCCCATCTGGTGTTGGTGGTCACTCCACACAGGCTTCAGCCACAGCACCCTTGGCCTTCTGTCCACAGGTCCCTTTACTCTAGTGGTAGCTCTGATATTTCAGCATTGCAATACTCCCCAGACATGAGAAATTCCCAAAGTGCAACTTACTCCTCGCTTTACAACCTGTAGGCATTCCTATCTGGTGACTTTGTAAAAATTTTGCCAACCCTACTGAATGAAAAGAAAATGATCTCCTATGTTTTCATGTGACACAGATCTTGGGGACCCAGGGTGTGACCAGGGAACTGCGCATGTGACTCTGCTTAACTTGGTACTTATCAAATATGCTTCCACTATATCCTCAACTCAGTCCCCAGAAGGCAGATCATTTCAGGATAGAGTGGGTCTAGCTCCTTTTTTTCCTAAGCTGCTACTTGGTGGCCTATACCTAGTTACGTCTGTTTCCTCAAAGCTTTGGAAGTTCAAAGCTACGAAAACACTCATAGGCTTCTTATTGTCACATCTCTACCCTGAGATGGAACCATGGAATGATGTAGCTACCATGTGATTAGCAAACACCCAAAGATTCTGTCACCTCCAGCAATGCCACAAGCAGGGGACAAAGTCTTCAAGTCACAAGCATTTGAGGGACATGGGAGATTCAAACTACAACAATGGCTCTATACTCCTGTGGAACAAGAAGTGTTCTTATAGGCCTGGTGAGATACTCACTAGCAGGTGTTTCGTTATCCCTTCAATAACCATAACAATTCTGCTACAGACAGACATGGCCACAGAGGCTACCATCTCAGGAGAGATTGCTCATAGTCAGGCCATCCTGCTACCTGCATGGACAGAAGTCTTTTTCCAGCATGAGCAGATCAAATCAATTTGACCATAGTGTAACATATCCTTTTAATTTAAGTAAACACAGAAATTGAATGAAGCTTGTCCAATGTATACATCTTCTTGGTTTGTACAGCCAGCAATACCTTGGACATTTGAACATGCCTTTTTTCTCTCAAATATACTCTTAAACCTCTAATCAAAAGTATAAGCATCAGAGAAATAGTCCTGAATTTATCTCAAGGAAGAAGAATTTTGTTTCTATTATTTTAGTTCTTTTAATTGTTTTCTTCTTTGTTTTTAAATCTCAAGTTAAAAGGGGGATAAAGAGGCTTCAGTGGTACATGACAAGTTTGGATGAACACAAAGTGAATCACAGTGATGCAACTCTTTTTGAGCTGTAAACCTTGAGAGGAAAAAGACCATTTTGGGTGGGATCGCAGTGGCCTGGAAAAAAAATGTTTCTGGTTACTAGCTAGGGAATGCATCTTAAAGAGGCCTTGTGCCTCAGAATTACTTGAGGAGAGCCATAACTTCTAGAGACATCGAAAGTCAGGCAGAATTTGTAGAGTGCTTTGGCACAGCCACGTGACTGCATTGACACAAGCTGAAGTGTGAGCACATTTAGTGTTTCCCCGAGCTTCTGTGGCCACTGAGGACTCTGTGCATATCTGAACATCTCTGGCCACTGAGGTAGCGTATCATGTAAGTGACCTTGCTGCACAAGCCAGGTGATATGAATTCAATCCCTACAGATGAGTAAAGGTGGAAGGAGAGAACCACAAACTAGCTGTTCTCTGGACTCAATATACATGCCATCGCATGTGCATCTACACATATGCACAACATGCAAATGCAAACATGTAATAATAAAGTAAAAACAATTGAACTCCAATGTTAAAATTAATGATGCATTTCCTGAATGGTAAAGCTTATTCCTTCATAAAAAGCTACCTAGATTCTGGGAAAGACCATTTTAAAAAAAATCATTGTTTTTCAAAACCCAGAACAATGCATGAAAGCTTACAGCAAACCTAGGAGTACATGCTCAAGAGAAAAAGGCAACTGAATCTGCGTAAGAACAGCAAGTGTTAAGATGGTAGCAAGTCCCCCAGCCACACCCCCTCCTCAGGTCTGGGATAACCTGAAATCAGCAGCCTGTTGGTTGTATTGCCAGTGAGGACGTACAAGCTAACAGCCACTGGAGAGGGCAGCATAGTGTTGGTGCTTTCACAAAAGAGACATCCTCAGAATAGTCTCATTATTTGACTTTCTGGAAATTCTTCACAAAAGCCTTATTCACAGGGCCTGTCTGCAATTGATCCAAGTCAAGGTTTGCTCACCGGCAAAAGCCCAAGGTGTTAGTTGAAAACAATTATCAGCAGTTCCTTATCACAGTAGTCACTGGGGTAAAGTTACTGTGGACACACACAAAAGGCGGATCATAAGCTGCGAAGAAAGTTTAGGAAAATTGGATGCTTTCAAGGGTCTTATAAAACCTCCTATTCTCAAGGATCTAGAAGGTCATAGACTCGAGTAGAGCCACATACATATTTAGCAGGAGTCCTAGATGAGCCTCAAGTTCAGGCTACACACAGAATAGATGGTTGAAGCAGATATGGAAACAGGCAAAATGGTGAAAATAAAATACGTTCTCCCTCCCCTAGAATAATAATTAGCTGTGATAATTTAAGGAAAACTGTGTCCAATCATAAGCTGACCACTCAGCTAACTGAGCATTGACTTCAGTGATGACATATATCATAAAGAGCAGAAATCTTCAAAAGTGGTACCCAAAATAACTTGTAACAAAAATTCAGATTGGTAGTAATGGCATATTTTTAAAAAATATTAACCTATGTAGATTTAAGCAATAATATAAAGCATAAAAGTAAACTGGAAATAATGGCTCATGCAGCAAAGGAAAAATAATCTGTAGGTTCTATCCCTGAAAAACATAGATGTTGGACTTAGAAAATTAAAGAAATTGACACAACTGTTACATAGATACTTAGGAAATCATGTTTAAGAAATTAAATGGAATCATAAAACAACCCTTCACTGAATATAGAATATCTGTAAAAATATGTAAATTCTAAACAAGACCCAAATAAAAATCCTGGAGTTTAAAAAAACACAATGAATGAAGAAAAATGTTTTGAGGTTGATCAACAGACTATTTCAGTTGGCAGAAAGAGAGAATCAGGAAAATTAAAGACAGTTCAATTGTGATTATACATCTGAGTAAAAGAGAGTCAAATAATTAAGGAAAATAAACAAAGCCTTGGAGAAGTGAGGACCAGAAGTAGCTATACCAGTATATACACATGAATCATCCAGAAAAGAGGAGTGCAAAGGAAAGAAAGAGAAAGATTATATGAAGGTGTAACAACTAAATTTTTGAAAGTTTGATTTTAAGCTCCTTTAACTTAAATGTTCAAGAAGCTGAATCTAAAGCAGGAAGCAGACACTCATCTTTACTCATTACAGTTCGACCATTAAAACTTATAATAAAATAGAGTACCACTAGTGATTTTAGTTGTATGAAAGTATAGAACATTTTTTGTTTGTAATGCTACAATATAGGACTCTTGGGGGTATAAGGGATGGATTCTGTATGACGATTGCACAAGGAGAGAAACAAGAAGAGAATTTCTTAGGCAGAAATATTTACATAGTATTGTTTGTAAGTTAATATTAATATGCATTCGTTAAGGTTGAGACAGTAATTGCAGCCCTTATAGTAACAATTAAGAACTAGATTTTTAAAATACATACACAGAAGGAAATTAAAATGTAACACTACATATTTATTCAACACAGAGAAGACAATAATGGAGAATTAAAAGTTATAAAATACACAAGGCAAATGAAAACAAATAGTAAAAGAATTTTCATAAGTGAAATTGAAATTTGAAATTTATCCCCTGGTAATGCTGAAGTATGCATGGGCAGCCCATATATGGCAGTTCTGTTGAACTTGTCCATATTGAGTTTTATGATCTAAGCTGATGAGAACAACTGACCAGTTCTCTTCTTCAGGAGGGAACCATATCTCATTACAAATGGTTGTAAGTTATCAGATGGTTGCTGGGAATTAAATTCTGGACCTTTGGAAGAGCAGAAATGCTCTTAAAAGCTGGGTCATCTCTCCAGATCCCACAGTCATAAATACTATCTACTTAATAATTACATTATATGTAAATGATTCAAATATTTTAATCAAAATGGAAAGATAGCAGGACAGATGACAAAATCACAATCGGAGTATATGTTGTGCATAAAAGACTAGATTCAAAGACAGAAATAAGTTGTATC
Organism: Alexandromys fortis; assembly: GCF_014885135.2. NCBI lineage: Eukaryota > Metazoa > Chordata > Mammalia > Rodentia > Cricetidae > Alexandromys > Alexandromys fortis. Next base: position 3,130,565 of record NW_026068076.1, on the reverse strand, counting down.
GCTGCCCTATAGATATTGTAAGCAAAGAACTGAAGTAAGTAAAATAATGCTATACAAAAACAAATACATCCTATGAAAACATTGCAACTACAGTCAAAGAGAAACACTTTATGATAAAATAATTCATTTGTGAGTCCATTATAGCACTCTTGGGTATATACTCAAAGGAATCTAAGCCAACACACCAAAGAGATTCTTGCATATCTGCTTTTTGATGCACTATTCATAATAACCAGGAGATGAGATCAGCTCAATATTCACCAACAGAGGAATGGATAAAGAACACATGGTGCAAACACACAATGAAATTTTATGCAACTGTATAGAAAAATGAAGTGTCATTAACAGGAGATTTAAGTGATGGAAATAATCACACCAAGAGAAAGCCAAACCCAGAAAGGTACACGCTATGCTTTCTCTTAAATGTGGAGCCTAGGTGTGTGTGTGTGTGTGTGTGTGTGCAAGTCATGAGACTAGATGGGAGCTCATAAGATAGGAGAAAGAGTTCTTAAAGGATGTAGGAGTGGAGATGGTGAGCTACATGTACTAACAAAGGGGACTCAGTGGACGAACTGAGACATGGGGCATGACAACAGGGGAGGGAATGAATGAAGGTAAAATATAATAACACACTATAAAATAGCCCATCAGTTTATATTTTATTCTAAAAATAACAAAAACTAGAAAAAAATTAATCAAACACACACACACACATTAACAGAGACCCAAAATACACAAAACAAAACTTATAAACTCAAAAGGAAAAATAAACAATTTTGTGAAACAGTTGAAGACTTCAGTATCTTGTGTCAGTGTATGCAGTAAATTCTCAAAAATAAGACAATACAAATAACTGTATAAATAGATAGGTGTTTAGAGAATATTCTTTCCAGCCATAGCAAAATGCACACAGAGCATTCTCAAGGAAGACTGGTCTTTAGAGGTAACCTAAGCCATAATAAATTTCAAATGATTGAAAACTCTTGAACTATGCTTTCTATGCCTATCCATATTATGGTGGTTTGAATGAAAATTTTCCTGATAAGCTCATATATTTGAATGTTTGGTTCCCAGTTGGTAGAACTATGTGAGAAGGATTAGGTGTGGCCTTGTTGGAGGAGGTGTGTCACTGGGGGCAGGTTTTGAGATTTTAAAAGACTCATTCCATTCTCAGTGTGCTTCTCTCTCTGCCCTCTGTTTATGTATTAAGATGTGATCTCTTCAGCTGTTCCTGTCTCCATGACATTGCTCTGCCATTATGGACTCTAACCCTCTGAAACTCTAACCCCAATTGAATTTTTTTTTTAATATACATTGCTTTGGTCATGATGTGTTGTCATAGCAAATGTAAAGTAATACACATATCAAAAGAAAATTTGAGAAGTACACAAATATGTAATTGAGTATCCTCTTAAATAGCTAATAAGCCACAAAAAGAAATGAAAAATGTACCTAGTGTAAATTTTTTATATAAATTAAAACACACAACTTAAGAAGACTATGTGGTCAGCTAATAAGATGCTTAGAGGAAAAGTTATAGCAGTAAGCAAGACATACTGCTGATTAGAAATTTAGGATTAGATGTAATAATCCTTCACTATTATAGAAGCTAGATAATGACTTATCTAGATAGATAGATAGATAGATAGATAGACAGATAGATAGATAGAATGAAATACTACTTTCTACCCACATAACAATTAAAATCAAATGAATTAGGGTTCAGGAATGGGGGTATTTTAAGGACATAGAGAAATTGGAAATCTTGGTTTTTGATGTTAAGGTCATAAAATATCTTTGGAAAACCAGATTTGAAGTTTACCAAAAGGTAGAGTTATGATATGTTATAATAATCTTACTTCAAGGCCCAAGAAGAAGGAAATCATATTTCTGCACGAAAAATTGCATGATTGATCATCGCAACATTAGCATGAGCAGTCCAAATGTGCAAATGACTCAACTTTCCACTTACTGTGAACAGGGCATTTTCGTGGGATATCATTCAGAAAGATGAAGGAATGGAGAATTTAATATATAGTGTGTCTGTCATGATAGAATAATGTGGGATTTCTTTGTTTATGTGGAATTGATGCTGTCTGTGTATACAAGAACAGGTTTGTTGTCTCTATGGATTGAAGAACTAAAGGACAAGAAAAAGTATTAGCAGAAATCTTGGGCATACTGGTGGAGTCCAGATGAGATCAGAGAAACTTCCTCTTGGATGACTTGGTCTCATTGATGGAGGGAGGGAGAGAGAGAGAGAGAGAGAGAGAGAGAGAGAGAGAGAGAGAGAGAGAGAGAGAGAACACTTAAGAATGAACTCAATCAGAATGCGTTTGAGTGGAAAAGAAAAGACCTAGGGCACAAAAGCTGTAAATCTCATAGCTTTTTAGTGGAAGAAAACGGAGAAGATACGCCCACATGGGGGTCAGCCGCATGGAGGGAGGAGAAGGAGAGGGAGAGGGAGGAAGAGAGGGAGAGAGGGAGAGAAGAGACCCAAAGAATTAGGCTGTTTAAAAATATACACTGACTCTGGCCGTAATCCAAAAGTAGCGTCAGAAGTGAAGCAGAGGCATGAGTGGAGCAGAGCAAGAAGTCAGGCAGGAGGACAAACCCAGCCAAAGGACATGGCAGTTCTTAGGGACTCTGATGGATGGGTAAGTCTACCACTCTGGGCAAGTCCCCTAGCTGTACTCCTGAACTACTACTCCTCTGGATAAAACCTTAAGAGAGGTGATAATGGCGTGTTTCTACCTAAGGTTGGATTCCATTCTTAATGGCGTGTACTGAGGAAGCATACCCATGTCGTACAGACAGGTTAGTGGTTTCTGGAGACTTGAGGGTGGCAAGATTGGGAGTATTAGGATTGTATACTCATGTATACAAGGATGTTTATACAGTCATGAACATATTGTAATACTATATAGTAATAATGGCTACACAATCTGTAGATACGCAAAATAGGAAAAGTCCTTCTGAACTGCAGATGTCAGAAGGATGAGTGGTATAGTATTTTAATTTAACTGTCCTTCAATAATATTGGTATAAGACCTTCTTCTGTGTCCTGAGATTGTCATGCTCAAAGTGTTTGTACTTATGATCTCTCTGGAAAGAACATGAGATAATGTAAGCGTGCAGAATGATGAAGCGATACAAAACATCCGACCTTTTTATGAAGGCGGAACTTCCTTACCTGTCCTCAAGTGAGGAAAAGGCAAAAGATTTTCACTCTTTTCCGTTAGATTAGAGGGTAAGAGGAGAAACAAAATAAAAACCCATAAAGATGTGGTCAGCTGAGCAAATTTGCACAAGGAGAAAATCGTGTTTCCCTGATACTTTTTGTCCCCAAATTAATCGCGCCTCCAAATGTGCTTTTCACAATACTTCTAATTATGTTAGCTATGTCACATTGTGTCCTAAGAGCTTCCTCCGTTCAGGGCTGTGTTATTGCCTTTGTCCCTTACCATATTAAGTTCACAGGAGATGCTCAGCATGCCTTGGCAGACATTACAATATTTAAAGTTTCACAATAGCCAATATGATAAGGAGCCATGGAAACACTTGTTGCAGACTTTTTAAATGCTGTTTTCCCTAGAAACCCTCAGAGAGACAGTGGGCCTCTGTTCCTCTTAGGGGCAGAGCAGCTGAGCCTGAACACACCTCCTTGACTCGAAAAGTTATAAAAGTGCAAAAAAAAAAAAATAATCGAAGCAAATGTTTGCCGACTTCGTGCAATCGGCAACACGGTACTTTGATCCCCAAGCAAAGGGAAACAAATGAGGTGAACCCTGTAATTATTCCAGCTTTCTGCCTGGAAGCACTTTCCAAATCAAGGTAGGGGGAGGAGGCAGATCGTGAGCAAAAGCGCGCAGCTTTGGAAGCAGATATCATAATTGAAGGCAGTGGGAAATTTGCTGGGCAGAGCTCCAGAGAGGAAGGAGCTATGCAGAGAGAAGCCCAGAAAGAGACATGAAGGTCCTTTCAAATCTTCGGCTCGCCCGTGCCTGTGGATAAATGCCCCCAGCCCAGCTGATGAAGAGTTGCTACCGGTACAGTCAAGTGAGGCAGTCTAGTGTCTCTTCATGCTAGAATTTCTTATCAAGGTAGAGCAAAGAATTAAAAACCCTGGGAATTCCTCAGGTGTCCTCTGAGATGTCAGAAAGGCCACAGGCTGGCAGAAGGTCATTCTAAGACCTGTTCGAAGAGCATTAGGCTAAATTTTAAAAGGAACAAAGTGAGCTGTAGGAAGGACTGGTTGAACAAGACTTCACTTAAAAGAAAGTAAACAGACTCATAACACTGTAGGAATCTTTTATTTTATTTTATTTATTTATTTATTTATTAAAGATTTCTGTCTCTTCCCTACTGCCGCCTCCCATTCCCCCCCCCCTCCCAATCGAGTCCCCCTCCCTCGTCAGCCCAAAGAGCAATCAGGGTTCTCTGCCCTGTGGGAAGTCCAAGGACCACCCTCCTCCATCCAGGTCGAGTAAGGTGAGCATCCAAACTGCCTAGGCTCCCACAAAGCCAATACGTGCAGTAGGATCAAAAACCCATTGCCATTGTTCTCAGTAGTCCTCATTGTCCGCTATGTTCAGCAAGACCGGTTTTATCCCAGGCTTCTTCAGACCCAGGTCAGCTGGCCTTGGTGATTTTCCGATAGAACATCCCCATTGTCTCAGTGTGTGGGTGCTCCCCTTGCGGTCCTGAGTTCCTTGCTCGTGCTCTCTCTCCTTCTGCTCCTGATTTGGACCTTGAGATTTCAGTCCGGTGCTCCAATGTGTGTCTCTGTCTCTGTCTCCTTTCATCGCCTGATGAAGGTTACTATTCAGGAGGATGCCTATATGTTTTTCTTTGGGTTCTCCTTTTTATTTAGCTTCTCTAAGATCACGAATTATAGGGTCAATGTCCTTTGTTTATGGCTAGAAACCAAATATGAGTGAGTACATCCCATGTTCCTCTTTTTGGGTCTGGCTTACCTCACTCAGGATGGTGTTTTCTATTTCCATCCATTTGCCTGCAAACTTCAAGAAGTCCTTGTTTTTTACTGCTGAGTAGTACTCTAATATGTATACATTCCATACTTTCTTAATCCATTCTTCAATTGAAGGGCATCTAGGTTGTTTCCAGGTTCTGACTATTACAAATAATGCTGCTATGAGCATAGTAGAGCATATACTTTTGTTGTATGATAAGGCCTCTCTTGGGTATATTCCCAAGAGTGGTATTGCTGGGTCCAGGGGTAGGTTGATCCCGAATTTCCTGAGAAACCTCCATGCTGCTTTCCAAAGTCAATCAGAAGAGATCGAGATGGACACTTTATACTCATAACAGGAACAATTCATCAGGATGAAGTCTCAATCCTGAATATCTACGCCCCTAATATAAAAGCACCCACCTATGCAAAAGAAACATTACTAGAATTCAAGGCAGACATTAAACCACACACACTAGTAATAGGAGACTTCAATACACCTCTCTCTCCAATGGACAGGTCAATCAGACAGAAACCTAATAGAGAATTAAGAGAATTATTGGAGGTAAGGAAGCAAATGGACTTAACAGACATCTATAGAACACTCCACCCAAAAATGAAAGAATATACCTTCTTCTCTGCAACTCATGGAACCTTCTCAAAAATTGACCATATACTCGGAAACAAAGGAAACCTCCACAGATACAAAAAAATATCAGTGTCCACCTGTGTCTTATCAGATCACCACGGACTAAAGCTAGAAGGCAATAACAATGCTACCCCCAGAAAGCCGACAAACTCATGGAAACTGAACAGTCAACTACAAAATCACATCTGGGTCAAGGAAGAAATTAAGAAAGAAATTAAAGTCTTCTTTGAATTTAATGAAAATAAAGAGACAACACACTGTAGGAATCTTAACACTTCAACGGAATAGATAATTACTGGAAGTGATAAAAGAGGACTGGAATACGTTCTTGGGGAAAATGTGTTCAGTTATCAAAAGCCCAAAGTTTCTGAGAAGATCAAATTGGGAATCGCGGGATTTGGGAAGGATTTATGGAAAATATAATGGAAAGATATGTTGGTTTGAATAAGAACAGTCCCATTGTTTCAAAGGATTGAACACTTGGTCTCTAGGTGGTACAACTGCTTTGTGAAGGTGTGGCCTTGTTGGAGGAGCTGTATCACCCAGGACGGGCTTTAAAGTTTCGAGAGACTCTTGTCATTCTCGGAGTTCCGGCTGTCTCCTCCCTGCAAACTGAGATGTGTGCTCTTGGCTTCTGATCCTATCATTTCTCTGTTTCACAGTTATGGACTCCAACCCTTTGGCACTGCAGGAAGGGAGTGGAACCAGCCCAAAAGAGAGAAGTGTTTTTCCAGCAACAATTCTGGAAGGACAAAGCTATCAAACCCTTTGACATTGGACACGGAGCTGCAGGATTTGGGGCTGCGCTGTGTTCTTTGGTCTTTCCGTGGTTCCAGTGGTTCCTCGATATGTCTCTATCTCTCTTTTGGAATGCCGACGTTTATTTTGTACCATTGTATGTTGTAAGTGTTTCCTTTGCCTTTTGATCTTTAGGATGTTGGAATTAAGATACTGCCTTGAGTCTCAGAAAAGGCTTCAAATTTGGACTTTAAAAGTGGTAAGGCTATGGAAGACTACAGGGACCTTTGAAGTTGAACTAAGTGCGTTTTGCCTGATGAGACAGCCGCAGTCTCAAGGCGGTCAGCGAGTGAAACGTGATCGTTTGAATGAGAACGGTCCTCATAGGTTCATAAACCTGAACACTCGATGCAGGCTGGTGGAACTATTAGGGAGGAACTGGGGATGTGTCCTAGGGCCAAGCTTAAAGCTATAAATGGACCTTGTCTACTCCCAGTGTGCTCTCTGGCTCCTGCTCACAGTTTAGAGTGTGAGCTCTCAGCTAGGCCATGTCTGCACTCCACCGTCAGGGACTCTAATCCCCTGGAACTGTAAGCCCAATTAAATGCTTTCCTTTAAAGTTGCCTTGACCATGGTGTTTACCAGAGGAATATGAAAGTAATTAATGTAGAAGATGTAAAGAAATAAGCAAATAAAACTTACACTTGTAAAACATCAGAGAAATTTTGTTTTCCTCACATATAAACAGACTAATTATTGTAAATTAAAACATCAATGAACTTGAATTTATTTCAGTAGAATACAAGCATTCAAGCTGAAGCAAATTAGTAACAGCATAAATATAGAGAATTATGAAATATAGGAAAAATTCACAAAAACTGTATAAGGTTGATTTAGCTTTATCAGCTGCATCACGTTTTGCTTATAGGAACTCTACATATCAACAGGAAAACACATAATCTTCAAATGGGCACTGATCATTCACTAATGCAAATTACTCTGGGTGATAAAACAGAAAAACGGGTTTCGATAAATATCAAAAGGCTAAAGTATCATGGAGCCTGTTTACTAATACAACCAGAATCAAATTATTTACCAATAACAAACAATAAATAAAAGTTATTTACCATAATAACAAAACACTAAAGATCCTTCAAACACTAAGAAATTAAGTAAAACAATTCCTCTTCTCTTTTCAGACAGGGTCTCATGCTTATAGCTCAGGCTACTCTCCAACTCTCTCTAGATCTTTCTGCATCAATTTTCCAGTGCAGGATTATAGATGTGTGCCACTATGCCCATGTTAAGCAGAACAAACTTAAGTAGTGCTATGGGAACTCCTTCAGCCAATAGCCTTTAAGATATCTGTTCACTTTGAGCGTGGTCTCATGCACTATCAATGTAGATGAAAAGCGTGTAAGGGCACCTTGACTGCTGTATTCAGTTCCAGTTCCCAGTGCATGCAGAGGATTGCACATCGCTACTCTTTCTGTGAGCTTATCCCCAGATAAATAAACCTTTGTTATATGCCATTCCAGGCTATTGCGGAACTTTTTTGTACATCAACAAATTGGGGCTGAACATGATGTGGTTTCTTAAAAGCTATTGGCTGAAAGACTTCCCAAAGCAAATAGCACATGAGTCAAATCAAGTGAAGCATTAACAATATTTTGACCCTAATAATAAAAAAGTGCAGATATTGAAGGAACTTAGAGAAAGCAGTGGCAGAAAGTACACATTTGAAAACAATCCGCCATATAGGCTATACAGCTGTCAATTACATGAGAAATGGTACCATCCCTAGGTATTATGGAAACATAAATTAAACTATAATGAAATATTATACCAAGTCCACAAGAATAGCTCAAATGGAAACACCGATGATGTCAACTGCTGGCAGGGATATGGCGAAACAGAACCTACAGAGGCTGCTGCCAAGTCTGTGAAACCATGCAACTACTCTGTGAATCATCTGATAGCTTCATATCAAGTTAAGCCCTCAAATACCATACAACCCAGTGCTCGACTTCTGTGTATACACCAAACGAAGTAAAAACATGTCTGCACAAAGACGCATATGTATGTTCATAGCAACTTTCTTTCATAATAGGCTGAAATTGGAAGTAACACATACCCATGAACTGAAGAATAGGGAAATAAAAAGAGGTAAATACAATCCACAACCTCAGAGAAGCTAGGTAACAAGGAGAACCCTAAGAGGGACACACATGGAGGGCCCCAGGAAGGAGAAATAATTAAGATCTCCTGGGTAAATTGGGAGGGGATAGAAGGGAGTGGAAGGGAGCAAATGAGGGATTGAGATGGCTGAGTTAAGGGAGGAATAGAGAGGAAGAGAAATGAAGGAGAAGTCTTGATAGAAGGAGCCATTATACAATTAGGGAGAAATCTGGTGCTAGGGAAATTCCCAGGAATCCACAGTATGACCCCAGCTAAGACTGCTAGCAATAGTGGAGAAGGTACCTGAACTGGTCTTGCCCTATACTCAGATTACTGACTACCCTAATTGTTATAGAACCCACATCCAGTAACTGATAGAAGCTGATGCAGTGATCCACAGCCAAGCATGGGGGCTGAGCTCCTGGAGTTCAGTTGAAGGGAGGGAGGAGGGATCCTATGAGCAAGGGGGTTTGTTCAAGACCATGATACGCAAAACCATAGAAACTGCTCAAAGGAGCTAGTGGGAGCTGCTCATGGACTCTGAACTGACAGCCAGAAAGCCTGCCTGTAACCAAACTAGGCCCTCTGAATATGGATGACTGTTGTGTGGCTTGGGCAGTTTGTGGAGCCACTGCCAGTGGGGTCAAGATTTATTCCTAGTTCATGAACTGACATTTTGGAGCCCATTCCCTATGGTGGAATACATTGTTCAGCCTTGATACAGGAGGGGAGGAACTTGGTCCTGCCTCAACTTGGTTGCCAGACTTCATTGATTTCCCAAAGAAGGGCTTACCTGCTCTGAGGAGTAAATGGGGGGAAGGGAGTAAATGAGGGGTGGGAGAAGGGAAAGGAAGGGAAACAGGAGTTGGTACATAAAATAAAAATATATATATATAAAGAAAAGAAATGCCTTTTACATAATCTTACAAAAAGAATAGGTAAATAAGAACAGGTAAATAAGATGGGTGTATTTATGCAGAAACACTTGCTCATCAGCACAGGAAAGCTCTGAAGGATGCCCCAGCAGTCAGGGCTCTCGGATCATTGAACTGTCAGGTAACTCTGTGCCTGCTATACTATGCTACTGATACAATGGCCTGAAACAGGTAAAGCCATCTAGGGTGAGGACATTTTAGAAGCCTTAAAAAGCGTGGCTCCCTGTGAAGGAATGGGTGAGAACCAAAACCGAAGGGAAGACAGAGTGTTCTCTGCATTTGAAACCGGTGGCTCCTCTTAAAAAAGCAAACGAAACACCTTTGCGCTGAAAAGCTACGTTCTACCCTTCATTGTGTACAGATGATACTTCAATAAAAAGCAAATCAAAGTGCTACAGATTAAGGTGTAAGCTTGCCAGCAGTTTTGTTTTGCTCAGAAAATTGTTTAAAAAATAACAAAAGCAACAACAAAACCATTTTGTCATCTCTTCATGGGAATAAATATTTTAATTACCTGAAAGATAAAAGAACATTTTAGAAAGAGGGTAATCTTTTAAAGTGAACAAACTCAGCAATGAAATAACGACATCAACCTCCTTTCTTGTATTTTATTTCAACAGTGACTTGAAAATGTTCCTTCTGACCAAATGGTGAGATATAGCCAAATCAGAGTTGCCATATCTGGCAAATAAAAGCAGAGGTGGTTTCCTTGCCATGGGAGACATACTGCACAGCCTTGCACAGGCCATAGAGTCCTCAGAGTCATTCACTGAATGTTACATTCCGTCAATGACCTCGATTTTGTTGGATAAACCTAAGCCAAATCACTCTTTGTATAAAATTTTGAATGAAATAGAAGCCTGGAGGTGAGAGAGCATCCCAAGACCTAATTAATAAAGTAATCATAACTAGTATCTTGATCTATGATCCACAGTTTAGGATATGGGGTTAGTGGAACACTTTTGTTTTATTTTGGAACTGGAAATACAAAACAGTAGTTACCTTCCAAAATTATCCCAAAATGTTTTCCTCTTGAGAAGCTAAGCCAGCCAGTCAAAGTCCAAGGAGGCAACACTTGTCAATCATCCCATTGGCAACTGTCCATAAAAGACATTGGTTGCTGCTGTTGCTTCTCTTTTTGGTGTTAACATTATTACCTATTTTGAAGCAGCATGTTTTTCTAAAATATTTCCCCAGCTGAACAAACACAATGCACCTAGCTTCATAAAGAACATGTCCCTACTTCCAAAATGTGATGAAGAATTGGTTATATGGAGAAAACATGGGCCCAGAAAATGATCACCGTTTATAGCATATTAGTTGCCTTCACATTTATGAAAAAGGCACCCATTGCCATCACTGGGATGCCCAATACTTGGTTCTGATTTCACCCTTGGTCATCCATTTCACACTCATTCTGGAAAGGCAAAGAACAAATGTTCTCTTGTGGATCGTGTGTGCTTGCCTTGAATTTTGACCTTCAACTCAGAATCCGTGTCTCCAGCTAACAGGCTTGCCTGTGACTAAATCCTTAGTGTATATCATTTGGGACACTTACTATCACTTAGTATTACTGTACTTATATCTGCTTCTCTGTTTATTATCATCCGTTCAGTCAGTAGAAGGTGGATCCAAGAAGGATGCACAGTGCACATGATGCCCTTGGTCCCTGACCCTTGCAGGGCACAGAATTTTATACTGGTCAAAGAGTCTAAATTGCTTCTTTCTTTGCCCACTGGCTACCAATGGTCACCTGCCACTTGCTCTCCATACAGCCTCAGTAAGACTCTCCTTACCTTCACTCATCTCAAGTCTGGTCCTCTCCATAGATGTGCTATGGGATAATGCTTTTGTGTATTGTAAAGATTTATCACTCACGTTGAGTTAATAAAACCCTGATTGGCCATTAGCCAGGCAGAAAGTATAGGTGGGGCAACCAGACTAAGAGAATTCTGGCAAGAGGAGAGACAGAGACAGAGTCACTAGCCAGATACAGAGGAAGTAAGGTGAGAACGCCTCACTGAGAAAAAGTACCAAACCACGTGGCTAAACAAAGGCAAGAATTATGGGTTAATTGAAATTGTAAGAGCTAGTTAATAATAAGCCTGAGCTAATAGGCCAAAAAGTTTGTAATTAATATAAGCCACTGTGTGTTTATTGTGTTTATCTAAATGCCTGCAGGACCAGAAGGGACAGAAACTTCTATCTACATAGGATCATCACAGTAACATGTTAGCAGTAACCACAGAATTCATTCACTATTATTAGCTGAGTAATCTCTGTCTTGCACTGGCTGAAGGTACACTAATGGTCCTAGTACACTATATGGTCCTACTAATGGGCCATCTGTCATCTTCTTAAGGCCCATATTGTCCAAGATGCCAACCACAGAAATCTAAGTAGGAGATTCCAAGATTAATGCTACATTTCCTATGTACTAAAATGAAGAGGCGTATGCCTCACGGTAAATTCTCACTCCATATCTTTTCCTTCAAAATTAGGCCAGCTCTGTTTTCTGTGTCTCAAAGCTAGCAAACCCATTTCTCAGTGGGCGTAGACCACCTAGTGCTGGAGAGAACTGCAAAGACACCACTGAAGACAGTATACTCAACTGAGTCAGATACAAGCAAAGCATCTCACAGCCAAACAGGAGCTCCCCTCTCCCTTCTATAACCCATCTTCACACCCACCAGCTTCTACCTGCTTCATAGGATGGGAAGAAAAAAGGAAAACAGACCTGTGAAATCCTCAGAGGTAGGGATGTCTTGCTAGAATATCTGACTGTAAAGGGGTCAGGGCTGGGGCAAGCTGGACTTTACAGAAGTCTTGTTCTTGTGTCCACAACTGCGTTACTATGCTAGGGGTACACGGTTAGAGAAAGCTACTGAGTCTGGAGACTACTGAGCACTAAATTACGTCTAATTTCTACTTCATATGGGCATACTTCTATATGTAAAAAGAGGTCAAATGTCACAACAACTGTTTTAGCATTCACACTCTTCATGTGCAAAGTTTCCTGTACTGTCTTCAGAGCACTTCCTGTCTTCACCTATCACTTTTCACCTGCTCATTTCATTCTCTCTCTCTAGACCTTGAATCTCTTCGTGCCTCTACTGATGGCCATAATCAATGGAAATGTAGTAGGGGCTGGAGTGGTAACCCCGTGCTTTCGAGAACTGGTTACTCTTGCAGGGGGTCTAGGTTCAGGTCTAACCATCCTCATGGTAGTCCACGACCACCTGTAACTCTGGTTCCAGAGGACAAAGAACCTTCTTCTGACCTCCTCAGTCACCAAGCATGGTGCATATATACACAAAGGCCAAATATTTGCACACAAAATTAATTTATCTAATAAAATACATTGAATTTTTAAAATTTATTTCAATTTTCAGATTTTTATTTTTAAATAGATTGATGAAAATGTAGAAACATCAGTTCTGCCCTTCCCTTTCCTCCCTTGAACCTCTCCCACACTTCTCCACCCCCCCTTTTTTCTTTTTTTTTATTGAAAATTTCCACCTCATCCCCTCCTCCCACTTCCTTCCCCTCTCCTCACTCCTCCTCCCCTTCCCTCTCCAGTCCAAGGAGCAGTCAGGGTTCCCTACCTTATGGAAGTCCAAGGTCCTTCCTGCTCCCCCCAGGTCCAGGAAGGTGAGCATCCAAACAAACTAGGCTCCCACAAAGCCCGTTTCCACCCCTTTCAAAATGAAGGCCTCTTTTCTTTTTATTTTAAATATATTGCATATATACACACATGTATGTACAAATGTATGAATGCAACCTTCGGAATCTTTTTGTTGTTTGTGTGGATATGATTTCAGGGCTGAACATTGTATTGGCTAACTAATTAGGGGGTTCATCCATGGGAAAGGCTAGTTCTCCCTGTCTCCACAGTCATTAGTTGCTTGTAGTTCTTTGTATAGGGTTGGACCCTGGGAGACTGTTTTCCCTTCCACATTAGCCTGTCTATTCACATTGTCATTGTTCTTGTCTTGTTTAGGCAGCCATTTCTAGGAGACACAGTCTCACAGCAGACTGTCGTGTCCTCTGTCTCTTAAAAATACTTCCTCGTTTACTTTGTTCGTGTTCTCCCAGCCTTAGGTGCTCGGCTCCCCATTATCCATAGATCTCTGTGTTCTGTCCAGTGTGTTTCCTGCAATGGTTTCTATATTAATTTACTTTCTATTGCTGTGATAAAACACCATGACTAAAGCCACTTACGAAAGACAGCATTTAATTTGGCGTACAATTCCAGAGGGTCCGACTCCACGATGGCAGGGTAAAGGCATGATGGCAGGAACAGCAGAGAGCTCACATGTCGAACCACAGACAGGAAGGAGAGAGTACACTGGGTGTTATGACTTCCACAAGCTTCTTAAGACCTCAATACCTGTGCCCAACGACTTATTTCCTGCAGCAAGTTCACACCACTTAATCCTTCCCAAGTAGCCACAAACTAAGGATCAACTATTAAAATACATGAGCCTTATGGGGAACATCTCATTCCAACTAGTACAATCTTCATTTGCAGTAAAGAAGCTACTTTGAAGACAAATGAGGCTTTACTTATTTGTGGCTGTGTTGATAAGTTTTATAATGTAATTAGGAATTATCTTGTCCTAGTATAATTCTTATTTTTATTTTATCTGTATGGATGTTTTGCCTCTATCTATCTATCTATCTATCTATCTATCTATCTATCTATCTATCTATCTATCTATCTATCATCTATCTAATCTATCTATCTATCTATCTATCTATCTATCTATCTATCTATCTATCTATCTATCTATCTATCTATCTGTATGTATGTACCACATGCATGCCTGGTGCTCAAGGAAGCCAGAAAAGGGCGTCAGATCCCTTGGAAGAGGGATGTAAGTGCTGGGGTCCAAATCCAGGTCTACTGGAAGAGCAACAAGTGCTCCTAACTGATAAGTCATCTGCCCAGCACCATTTTAATAAAGTAGTACTTTTCTCATTAATCAAGGCTTTCTCTTGTTGCCCTGTCAGCTGTGCTATGGGGTCTATGTTGGTGCTCCTTGAACTCTTTTTTGAGTGGGATTCAGAGCACACACATACTGATGACACTCGTTCAGGGTGAAATTCAGCACACACACACACACACACACACACCATCAATTCATAGAGTTAATGTAGGGCGCATTTCCCTTGACAGGGCATTTTCCTTTGGGTATGCTTTTCCTCTCGTCCATTATGCATGACTGAATATTGGTGCCGTGTGAATCATGGGATACATCCCTGCCGTTCATTCACTATTTGTCAGGATCTGTTTAGAGTGAAGAGGCCAGGAAAGGAGGCTTTAAATGAGCAAAATGAATGCAGGAGGAAAGAAGCCAGGGCATAAGTAACAGAGACGTTGCTGCGGTTAAATGGGGGATTGTGATCAGATGGAAGCTGAGTAATATTTTCAATGTTTATCAACGATGATTAGTGATGGGATGATAGTCAGGGACAAGTATCTTCAGCCTAGAATCCTGGCAGCCCTGCTCCGTACAACAAATACTCAACATCATTACCAGATTAAAAAACATGTTCCATCGAAAGCACTGCGGGTCCTACACAGCGATTTAACACTTGAAGGAAACCTAGCAAGACAGTAGTTTGGCTGAGATCTGCAGTGGCCTTGTCCTTGTCCTAAGTTCTAACAGCTTTATTAGTGTGAATGTTCTCAGTGTTCTACATTTTGGAAAAGTGGCACAATTTCCAAAGCTAGCTTATTAAATTACTCAAAAATGAATTTGAAGTTTGCGTTAGTAGCAGGCAGGAGGACTTCTGGAGGCAGACGGTAGAGGGGAGCAAACTGAGGGAGCCTCGCATTCTTTCAGCCTCCGCATGTCTGAAAGCTGGCTTTGCTGTCGCCAGGCAATACACAGCCTGTAGCATTATATGCAATCTTGAAATTCCATCTCTCTGCTTTACCAAGCATCCTCACAGTTGGTGAGTAGATTCAACCTTCAGTAGCAGCCTGGACGCTCCTGTGCAGATGTGCCAGCTTCTCGTTGGTGACAGACCTAGAAAGGTAGTTATGGAAAAACATAGATCCTGCAACTTCCACTATCATGTGGTCAGGAGCAGTCAGTGGCTGCTTGAGTTTCCACCAGCAAGACTGTCCCTATTAGGGACTCCCCCACCTCAACCTTGGTGACAAGACAGTCAATTCCTTCGTTTGTTTCTTTTGTTACTGTTGTTTGTTTGTTTTGTTTTCTAGAATGGGTTTCTTTGTACATAGAAATCTGGAACCTAGAACCTTGCTCAGTCGACCAGGCTGGCCTTGAACTCACAGAGAACCTAAACCACAGAGAGTGCTGGGATTAAAGGTGTGCACTACCACTGCCCAACTATGAAAAGTCAGTTTTCTAAGTGAATATACTATCTCCAAGTTACTTTTCCCATGGCTATGATAAAAAAAAAAAGTCCTCTCACAAAAACAACCTAAGAAAGATAAATAAGCCTAAGGGATTATTTTGGCGCATAGTTTGAGGCTCAGCTCATGTTGGAAGGAAAGTCCTGTCTGTGGGAACCTTAGGAGGCTGGTCACATTGAAACCACAGCCAGGAAGTAGGAAACAATAAGTGCCATGTTCTATTTGTTATACTATCTAAGATCCAAGTTCTGGGAATGTGCCACCCACTTTTAGGTTGTATCTTCAATCCCAATAACCTAATCAAGATAATTACTGGCAGGTATGTCTGGAGGCTGGAGTCCCAGCTGATTCTAGGTCCCCTCAAACTGACAATCAACACCAACTGCCATGGTCCCCAAGCCTGGACTTCTGGATATCATGGAGGTTCTGTGTGCTGTGTCATAACCTTTACCAAATTGTCCAGAGCTGACCTTTGTAGTATGTGTTGAAGACTTTGGCGAATATAGTCAAAGACAAAGTGTCTTGGCTATTTCACTCATTTTCTATTGGTGCTTAACAAATCATTTCAAACATAGTTCTTCATTTACCACCTTTCTTGTCTGTAATGATCCTGGAAACCTGACCAGGGTAACATGGAAATGAAGTAATGATAGAAACACACGTATAAAATCTATGGTCAGGTGGACTGTGTTCCATCTGAGGGAGGCACCTACTAGGCTGCCTGCCGACTCATCATGGTGTACAGGACAAGAAGGTGTCAGTGGGGTATCTGTGGGAGCAGCCTCAGGCTGCAGACATCCAAGAGAAGAAAGCTGTCCTTGATAATGTTTGCCAAACCTTTATGATCAGGCATTCTTCTACCCTAGGAAAATTTTGCTATTTTCATGGGTCCAGGGTCCTGGATATGGCTGCGTTCATGCCAACAATACACATTCTCCCACTTCATCTTATCCCCACAATCCAATTTCTGTGGGTGAGCATCAAGGCAGAGGGCAGTTGGTACGTTTTCTCATCAAGGAACTACAGCAGCTGAATGTCAGGCTTCTCAGAGGCTCACCTGAGCAGAGATAAGCTTGCAAGCATGCTCTAACCATGGAAAGATTGAATTTCTTTGAAGCTCTAAAAGTCATGGGGATTGCTTCTAAGGCCAGAAGGAGAGTGTCTCCAGTCTTTGGAGGGTCCTGAAACAATTCACCTGGTTAGGTTGTATCTACCCAGGACAGACTTTACATTAACATAGATGACGCCTGGTTTACATCCTTCCATCTTTGCCGTGGAATGCAGTCTGGCCACCAGAGTGACGTCATCGTCTATGGGTTAGACGCTGCAGTCCTTCTCAGCAGCTAGAAGGGATTGTCTCAATGATGTTGCTCAGGAGACGTCATCCTGGAATTCTGCCCTGAGCAGATGTGTTCAGATACACACATTTTACAGACAGCTAAACTGACTTAGAATGGGCCTCATGTTTTGGGTTTCTAATAAAATCTACAAAATTCCACCTTAGTGCAAAGGCATCTTTCCTGGGTTACTAGACAGTGCTGTGATCTATTGTGAACTCGTGATTATATTGAGGGGGAAAGGATGGTATATTTTTTACTATATTTCTGCAGATTGATAAGGCTGTATGTACTGTCTGAGTTTTCAGAAGGTACCTAACTTTCAAGAAAAAAAAACTGTATACTAAATTAGATTTCAAATGAGTGGAATTTTATAAGACTCATTCATACACTTAGTTTTAGTTAACCTTCTCCCATCCCTTTCCCTCGATCCACCATCCTTGCCCAAACCTTTAATTTCCAGTATTTACCCCTGTGTTCTTTCATACTGTGTTTGTTCTATTCTTCCTTATTATTGCATTTTTTTTGGCTTGGGTTGCAGGATTATAGGTTTCCTTATTGCTTTTCATACCTGCTTCATATTGGTTAACCCTTCCCTCCTCTCCCTTTTTCCCGTCTTCTTTTCCCACTTCCTGCTTGACCCTCCCCCCATCCCTTCTCACTACTTTCATTTTCGCTATATTGTGCTATCCTTCTTCCTGTTAACGCATCCCTGTCAATGGCCTGTTTCTAGTTTCTCAGCTTCCACACATGCTCCAAGTTAAACACACAAAGCAAAACATTGGAACTTAGAATCATATTTGAGACCAAACACGAGCCATTTGTATTTCTGAGTCTGAGTGACCTCACTCTGTAATCTCCAGTTCTATCCATTTTCCTGCAAAATTTCATTTTTTCTTTATAGTAGAGGAGTACTCTATTATATTGTACTACATTTTCCTTATCCACTCATCACTTGATGGACATCTAGATTGATTACATTTCCTAGCTCTTGTGAATATAGCATCCGTGAATGCGGATGATAGATGTGCAAGTATCTCTGGAGTGGGGTCCTTTGGGTATACGCCAAGGAGTAGTATAGCTGGGCCATATGTTAGTTTAACTTTTTTTTGAGAGCCCTCCAGAGAGATTTCTAAAGGGGGTGTCCTAATTGCACCCCTGGCGCCAGTGCACAGTAGTGTGTGTGTCTCCTTCCCACATCCACACCAGCATTTAACATCGTTTGTACTCCCGGTGCTGGCCACTCTGGCTGGGCTAAAATGGAGTCATAAAGCAGTTTTAGCCTGCATTTCCAGGCAAGCTAATGAGGTTGAACACTTTTTAAAATGTGTTTATTAGCCATCTGCATTTCTTTGGAGACATATCTGTTTATCATTTTTAATTGGGTGAGGTTTTTTTTTTTTTTGATGTTCATTGTATATTCTAGACACTCATCCACCATCAGCTGAATAGCTGGACTACAGTCTCCTCTCCATTCTGTGGGCTGTCTTTTCACTGGTGTGACAGTTTCGTTGCTGAATGGAAGTCCTTTTTTTTTTTTTTTGTAAAGTTTCAGGAGATCCCATTTGTCCGTTGTTGATCTGATTGCTTGTACTACCAGAGTGATGTTCAGAAAGTCCTTACCTAACGCCTGTAAGTTGAGATACACTCCCCACTTTTCCCTCTTAGAGGTAGTTGACTCCTAAGCTTGTAATTTCAGAGCTGCCCTGATATTTACACATAAGAAGTTACCCTGTGTTTGTCCTCAACAAAGGGACCTAGTCTATCCATTTAACCTCCTCCAAAGGGTGAAACCACCTCTACCAATCAGCCTTGCTAAAGGTTCTGTTCCTTGCTGTCATTGCTCCCATTACAGGTCCCTGGACTGAGACCAGCTCCCAGAATGTGCTCACTGCTTGGGTAGACTGGACAGTGCTGCTAAGGGAGGGATCACAGGCCCCTGGGGACCTACATTAAACTTCCTTCCCTCCCACACCCACATCTCTCACTCCTTGGACTGGAGTCACCTGTGTCAGGTCCACAGCGGCACAGCCTGGCTCTTCCCCCTTTTCACAGTGAGAGCCTCCACCTACCCCAGGTGCAGATGCAGGAGGAGCTGCCTGTAAAAGTTGCTGTTTGCACTGAGGGCTGGTGAAGTCACATTCTCTGCATAACAGCCGCACAATTAAAGGAAAAGAATCTGCTCTGATTTTCACCTCGGAAGCAGACCGCTCCTGAAGCAGGTGAACAAGGTGCGAACTTGGAGTCAAAGTTGTTTTCTCAAGTGCCACAGCAAGAAAGAAAAGCGTCGCGTAGACTGACACCCTCGTCAGGACTGGCAGGGCTGCTGTTCATGGTGTGTGTGTGATGTCTGGCGTTCGTTTGAAAGGGAAATGTGTATCGTTCTAATTTCTGTGAGAATTAGGTCATTAAAATTTTAACTACGTTCAGCCAGAAAAGGAATTCGTTTTTTCTGTTCTGCTGCGGCATTCTCGCGCCTGTATTTTGTGTCCTTTCTCTAATATGTTCTATCATTACCTATAACTTCAAGTCCCTTATTCTTCAAACAGACGCTGGTGACTATGGATTGGCTTGATGTTGAAACTCGGGGTCATGATGATCCCAAATGTCCCCCAGTTCCTCTCTGACAATTTCTGAAATGTAAAAATGTATCTATTAAGGCAATTAAATGTCAATTGGATATTAATAGAAGTAGAATATGGCTTAAGTCCCTTGAACATATCTACCCAATTGCCTAAAATTTCCAAATCAGTTTTCATGAGAGTAAACAGTGTTGATTTTGACAAGACCCTTGCAAACAATTTCCTTGGTCGTATTTAAAGACACACGGATGCTGGCAGGGTTCTGTAGAGAGACATTCGGCATCATTTGTTCCCACTCTTCTCTCGGGTCTTTGAAAACAGTCTAATAGGACCAACCCAAATAATGTTCCTTTGGGAATAATTGTCGAAAACATTCTTATCAATTAAATAAGGAGACAGTTGTAAAGCAAAACTTTTGGCCCAAAGCCTGTTTCAGATAGGAAGTGTACAAATGCAAAACCTCTAACAGTAGGAAATGGTTTCAGGGAGCACACTGCTGGTGGCTGGTTTTAATTCAGAAGACAAACATAAGCTGAATTACTGCTTTTTAATTTATTATTATTAGTTATTAATGTATGAGCGCTTTGTCTGCATCTATAACTGCATACCAGAAGAGGGCATCCAATCTCATTATAGATGGCTGTGAGCCCCCATATGGTTGGTGGGAATTGAACTCAGGACCTCTGGAAGAGCAGCCAGTGCTCTTAACCTCTGAGCCATCTCTCTAACCCCTATATTACTGCTTTTTAAGAGTGTGAGAAATGGGACCTGGAGAGACGGCTCAGCAGTTAACAGCTACTCTTGCTGAGAGGACTCACCTTCAGTTTCCAGCTCCTACTTGACAACTCACAACTGTCAATAACTCTAGTCCTGGGGGATCTGACATCCTCTTCTTGCCCCTGTGGGCATCCATCAGGCACATGGTGCACAGACATGCAAGCAAGGCAGAAACACTCAGAGACATGAAACAAAATGACAAAAATAACAACGTGAGAAAGAAACTTAAGTTTGGTGGCTCGCTCAACTATGAATAAAGTCCTCCAAATGAAACAAACAGTTAAAGTACAGCAAACAGTATCAAATTTTCCCTGGCTTTTAATTAATGTCTCATATTCTGATGGAGATTTTTCACCCCAGGGTTTGACATATTTATTACCCTGTTTTCCAGATAGTCTTAATGGTAACATCTCCCCATTGGACTGTTGTGGCCGAAGACGCGAACTCAAAGGCAGGTTTCCTCCGACTCCTCCGCTGTTTGCAGACACACAGCTATCAGCCTTCTCCTCGAGCGGTTGGAAGGCTAGCATGGTGATTAAAAGTTCCGATAATGTTACCATGCGCTCGCTCTGCCACCTTAGCGTTTTTAAATACTTTCATATACAACTGAGGAAACTGAGGTCAAGGGACTCTAAGTGACTGGCTCCGCTGGCAAGCAGCTGTTTCTCTTAGATAAAACGTTGCAGATCAGAATGATGGCAGCAAGGCCAAATGGAGTGGCAATCTTGTTGCTCAATCTTTCTTTGTTTGGTAGGGCCCCCCAAATTCCTGGCCATTCTTACAGAGGAGATTGTTGAGCACCGCATTGCCTGCCTCTGTCTGATATGCTATTACTCACTAACTCGAGATTTCAAGCCAACTAAATACTTTTCAGCAAACGAAGACAACTGGTACCAGTACTCACTTGTACTCTGCGGTGGAAGGAGATGCTTTCAGCAAAATGAAGTCTCTGTTTCAATTTGCATGCACAGAAAATGACCTGAACTACGAGTGAATGAGAAATAAAGTCACTCACTCGACTCTAGACACATATTCCTGGTTGGAGTCATTTAACACTAGACATATATTCCTGGTTGAGGTCCCTCAACACTAGACACACATTCCTGGTTGAGGAAAGGAGACACTGCCTGCGCTTTCCGAGGTACCAAATGATGCTGGGCCCTGGTAGAAGGAGGCAATGCGAGGAAAACCCTAATATCATAATAAAATGTAACCTACGCACAGCGTTGGGAAACAGAAAGACACCTGGTTGTCCCTGAAGGGGAGCGGTTCACTCAAATGTATTCCGATGATGCTATGGAGCATGGCCATGATGTGAAACAGCCACAGACATCTATACTTCTTTCTAAACTATTAGTTTGATCAGCGCATCTCTACAGTATAACTCACTTATATTGATGAAAAGTTTACTTGGGTAGCGCAGTGAAGATGAAAGAGAAGAGGTAAAGAAACATGGTAGAGTTGAGGAGGAAGTAAGACTGGGGCTTCTTCTATCACTATTAACTCAGTGTCTCTGCTTTTATTTCTATTTGGTCTTTCTTCTCTCCTCCACTCGTGTAATGTCGCTCACCACCATTGCGGGCTTGCTGCCAACACTTGGTGTGCTCCCTGCTCTGCACCTCCAGGTTCACTCCAAAAGCACGTTCTGTGGCCCTGCTCTTTGTTGTCTGGAATGGCCCGTCAGGCTCTGAGCAGGAATGTGGTCAAGCCGTGAGGTAAAGGAGTCCGTCTGGACTTCCGGACGCTGTGCTTGGCTTTCCTGGCGCATCCTGGGGAGCGGAAGCTCGCTGTACTTCTGATGGCAGTTTGTACAACGGCAGCAAAGCACGAGTCGGATCATTAGCCTGCCTGTCAGGTCATCTCCCGTGAAACCCATTATGAAGAACGTGCAGAAACTGATGCCTGACTCGAAGTCCTTAGTTTACTAAATTGCAGAAATTATCTTTGGAAGGTTTTGTCACTTTTATATATATATATATATTTTATCAAAAAATAATGTTTGCGGTAGTGCCGCACGCAAAGTGCTGGTTGAATGAATCTGTCAGGGAAACTTCAATTCCAGATTACCCGGCCGCAAGATCGGCGATTAGAAGTGAAAACACATCTTTAGAAAGTTCACAGCGGTTTGAAGTAGATGAGCTATTGAGACGCATAGCAAAATCTACCCTTTACCGATTAGTCAAACAGTGATTGTAGTCCACGACAGAAACACAGGCTAGCCTTATTGTCAGGGTAAAATGCTCCTTAATGTGCTGCTCCAAGAGCAGGTTAGCGTTACCTCAGTCTACAAATAATGATATAAATTACCCTTAAGGATTCTTTGCATGTGTGCATGGCCACAGAATTCAAAAGCAAACAGAAAATCGCTGTTTCCAAACTGACAGACTTTTCCCATTAGTTTTTTTTGTTTAAATACAATTCTCTGCAAGCACCAAGTCAAATTTACTGGAAGAACATTACTGTGGGAAACTCTGGGAGCAACTAAAGGCAGACTTTTAATCAAAAGGGGTGGAAAGGGGCCACGGCCTGATAGTCACAATATCGAATCCCAGTAAGTGGGTTTTGGGTTTAGCGCCTGTGCTGTTTCAGGGTAGTGTGTGAATCCCTCTCGGCTTATTCATTGTTCTTCGGGGAAATTACTTTACTTCAACAGTAATGTAAGCTTGGCTTTTTAATGATAAACACTGTGGTTTAATTTTCTAAAGAACAAGAAGTTGTTTGGGGAAAGAATTAGAGATGATCATGTAGGAAGGCGGAGAAAATGGCACAGGCACCTGGACAAGCTCACCGAGCTGTGCTTGGTGTTTGGCTATTCACTGAGTGTTGCCATGTGTACTTACCATTGTTCTTCCCACCTAAGCCTTGAAATGACGATTCAGTTCCTAAGTGTAGCCAAGGAAGCAATGGCAAAAGCAGAGAAGCAAGGAGTAGGCAGGAAAAGAAGAGAGAGACTTCCTTTGCTTCGTGTGGGTCTTGAAACAATGCCCACAAAGGGTACACATCACAGCTAATCTGTTCAGATTTCAACGCTGGTCATGCCTCATATCACCACTATGCCTTTTTTTTTTTATTTGCGTAAAGCAATTGCCCCGTGGTCAGCTGCTTCGTATTTGTCTAGACAACATGCTTCAGATGGCATGGATAGCCCCAGACACGCCAGGCTAGCTCTAAATTAGTGATGAATAGAGCTGGAGGGATGTATCGTATGAGTTATAAACCATAAGAAGGTATTTAAATAGATAGATAAGACACATGCAAATCTTTTCATTGCCATGACAACCATCTTGATATAGGTTTTCCATATGTAACAAGAAGGGCAGAGCAAAAGGCAATGGGGGAAAAAATAGCAGGAACCTGTAATGTAAATGAACCTGATAGGGAATTAGTTCAGATTTCGGTCATTTATTAACTCATAATCAAACACAAGCTTCTGTGTGAATACCCCACTTACCAGGCAAGGCAACTGTAGTCCTAAACATCGGGTGTCATTCTCCGCTACACAATCTCGTCCTAGGGACCAGGTTTTGAGAAATGCCTTTGACTGATGAAAGAAAAGCAAAGGGAGTGGTGATTGCAGAGTATGTCTAGGTGCAAATTCTTCAGTGTTACAAAGGAGGCTCTCAGGGAGGGACTCAGCGTCTACTCAAACACATGGCCTGTCTATCTGACTTTATTGCGTTTTTATTGTTCAAATCATTGATGAATTCTTAACTATCCATATAATGAAGATGACACTGCACTCCCAAATGATAGCATTTGTTCTTGTTTTCCTGGGCAGTGGCATGGGGACGGGTGCTTCCATTTTCCCGTGCTGACTCCCCTTCTCTCTCTCTTCCCTCTTACAGTGACCCCTTTTCTGCTCCCCAGTTCTCCTTTATCTCTTCACATTGGGGTCCTTCATTTCCTCTGTTTCAGGGTATGCCTGTGCACCAGTGGTCCTTCTGTGATCTGAGTTCTCCCTCCAGCTCCATCTCTTCTGTCATAGGTCTGGAAGGAAAGGGAGACCTAGTGGGTGCTTATGTCTCAGCTTGGTTCACCACAAGCACCTACTCTCATCAGTCGGTGGTGGTGGGAGAACACAGTGGCCTTCTAGATCTGTTCAACACTTTCCTCTATGGATCAGAGATTCCTGCCTGATCCTCAGAGCTTTTGAAATATGAATGACAGTTCTGTTTGCCACTGGTGAGGCCAAGCCTGGTCCCATCTGAGGCACTGCAAAGTCATTAAAACTCTCCAGTCAGATCTTTGTATGTGCAATCAATGTATAGATTCCTTCTGACATGGACTAGCATTTTAGTACACAAGGGAACATTGGTGAAAACAAGCTGGCTTATTAATTAAAGTGATAATAAATAGCCTCCCCCCCTCAAACTTCAATATGCTTAGTGCAAATCTTGGCTCAGTCAGCCGTACTCTGAACATATTTGAAACCATGGCCTTCCTTTGTGCCTCCTCTGGCACAAAGACAAACGAAGGCAGAAAGAACCACTTCTATCACAGAGTAACTTAAATCCTAATCTGGTAGTTGCCCTTCAAAGCCAAACTCTAAGGGCTATTATTTCAATATGGTTTTCTGAGAAACTATTTCAATGGCGCCACCGAGGATTAGGAAGATGCAAGTAATGCTCAAACCATGAGATCCTGCCATCAGAGCACAATTTAAAAATCTCATTCCTCAGCTCCTACCTGTACCGTGGAAACGTCACCCCCCAAACCGTTGGTATTAACACCGTAGGGCATCCTGTGAGCTGATGTCTCAGTTCCTTATCCAGGATACGTGTTCTGTCTGACAAATTTGTGGGTGTTGTTGTGCCTTCCAGATATCAGTTCTGTTTCTGACAACCGGGGTTTTAATTAACAGTCGTATGAGTGACTGGAGGGAAATGAGCATGGTCCGGTCTGCTCAAAGGTATCTAGCATCTTTATTTACAAACAGCATCGCTGTCATGTTAATTTCCTCTATGCTTCTGATTTATCCTAAAAGAACACATTGCACAGTGGATTTGGAGGAGTTAACGGGAATCTACAGGGTGACTTTAATCTTTATGTCTTTCTATCCCAGAGGGCATTTTGCCGCCCCTCTGCCCAGCACTCACTACACAATCATTTTCTGCTTTAGAAATGTAGCCATTTGGATCAATAGTAACAGGACAATCTATTGTACCTCAGATGGGGCTCCTAGGATGGCTAAGAAGCAGATGCGGCTTCACCAAAAGCTGGGCTGAACTGTGGAAAAGAATGTTAGAGCAACGTACACAGTACCAAAGTCAGGGGCCTTCTAATGAAATGCTACTTATTCTATTGAAGGATGTTAAAATAAAGTTAGGAAAACACTGGAGTGGAAAACAACAGCCAACAAACTCTTGCAGCTGGAAATGAGAGATTTCTTTTTCAAGTGGGACACACAAGCTGTACAGAGAGTAGAGGTTTCTGGTTTTGTCCCCCTTTCTGTCTTTTCCTCCTCTCTTTGTATTTGCAGATACAGTGATACCTGAGCTACCACCCAACCATGAAAATTTTGGAATCAGTGTTTATCTTTATCTCTGGTTGTTCTGATGACTACGTGTTTCTTATATTGGAGAGAAAAGGCAGGGGAATGAATCCCTGAACGGGTGACAGATCTTAGAGGGTGTGCCGAGAAAGAACAGCAGAAGATGCAAAGACATGCTAAGTCTTAGGGAAGCTGCAAGTTGAGGGTTTTCCTGTAAAATCCTCATCTACAAACAAACGGGGTTGTCACAGACCCTCATTGCCCTGGCTCTCACCTCAGTGTCTCTGCTGCTTACATCCAGTCCCTTGTTCCAGAGTCCACCATCCCATGCCCTTGACCTTGGCCCCCCAGAGCTCCTCCTCAGCATGCTTCCTCTCTGACTCCACTCACAGCTACAGCCAGGCCCTGGCTGATAGCGCAGCTGCAGCAGGACAATTAACAGAGAGCTGAGGTGTCAATCCTGCAGCGTGGGGCGGGGCCAGTGGGGGACCCTAGCCAACAGCTCTCAGTTCTCACCCCATTGTGACACTCAGGCCAGGCCCAGGGCTAGAAGAAGCAAGGGGGTGGGGAGCAGAGGGTTGACATTTGGGAGGTGAGAGGTGTCCATAGAAAAAGCATACAGTGCACTGGTTTCTCTTTGAGGAATTGTTTATCTGCTGCATCAGATCCCGGCTGTCTGACCAGTTAATTGGATGAACACCTGGAAGAAAACACTGTGTGCACCAAGTGAGTAGTGGAAAATGGGCATCTTTGTTTCTCTTTAGATGGAGAAAGTGCTTTTTCTTTCAAGAAAGAAAGATCACCAACTCTCAATCACTTTTAACGGTGTTCCTGCCAGACTTAGATTAAAAAAGGAAAAGAAATACCTGTTATTAAGTGACCCCCCCCTTCTCACTAGCTCCTAGTTTCCCCTGAAGCCACCGACCTGCATCAGCTGTGATATCTTAATAAAGTTAGAGCTGAGGAGAGACAGCTCCCCGCCCAACCTACCCCCTTCCAATAAGGGGCTCTGGAGCACTATCTGTGTGTTAGACCCAGCGGCTCCTGTGGAGTCCAGGCTAAGGGCGGAGAGCCTCCAGGCCACAAGGGGGCGCACCTAAAAACCTGCAGGTGTTACCTGCTCACCTCATTCCCTCTTGGATTTCTGTGATGAGGAGGTGAAGGAATTAGCCTGCTGACGAAGTTGGTAGGATAATTCAGACAAAACAAAACAAAGAGCAAACAAGCAAACTTGCAATCCAATGAAATGGGGATGTGAAAGAAAAGACATGGACTTAGGCACAAGAAGATATTTTTGTGTTTCATACACATAAATCATCAGGTAATTTCAACCAAATAGATGAAGTTGATTTGGCTGTGAGTTGAGCTCACCCAAAGGATGTGTTTCTAGAGAGGATTCTGTAATCGCCTTTGTCTCCATGGGGGTGGGGATGGGGGGCCAGGGAGTGGGGTTGGGTGGCTTGCTAACTCCATAGCTGAATAGGCTTCTGCATCTCTTCTCTCAGAGAGCACAGTTGTGTTGTGGCTATGAAGTGAAGATGGACTTTCCAGCTCTTCTACCTCACAGGCCTGGTAGGTCATGGTTAGCATGTAAGACTCCAGCCCTAAACATCTACTTCTGACAGTGTGAGGTTTCAGAATTTTCCATATGAGTGATAAAATGGACATCAGAGATGTATTTGTGGTTAAGCTGGTTGGTGTGATATTTTGTTTTGGTACCTAGGTAGGTCCCAGCTCCTCTGCTTTCTGCTCTGGCCTTTTCAAACATACTAGAGCACACCCCTATAAATTTTCAAACAAAATGTAGAACTCAGTAACAGGTATAATGACTTTTTAGTCATCAAGACTTGTGTCATTTAGACTTCCAAATGTTAAAAAAAAAACAATTTACCTACTATTTTAAAGCAAAACGAGAGGAGAAATTATGGTTTCCACAATGAAATAATTGGAGATGATCTCTCCAAATATGACAAGGATCTGCTTTTTCGTATTTGACCATATTAATGGCTGTCATTCCCTTTGAACTGTTGTGCTCGTGTACCATGGCTTCACAAAAGGATATCAGAAAGGAAAATATCTCTGCTTAATCGCCTTGTGTCCCTGACTCTTCCTCTCACTTTTGAATTTCTGCTCTTACATCATCTTAAGCTCTCAGTGCTGGTTCCCGTCCTGGGCACTCTGGTGTTCTGTGTCCTTAGAAGACAGTGCCTTTCCGAGAAAACACTCCAGTAACTGAAAAGCCCAAGGTCTTCTGCCTAGTTTTTTGCCTTTTTAGAGATTAATCATGCCTAATATTACATTCGAATTTGACTCATCCGAGAAAAGAAACTATTAAAGGGTGAAAAATCCTTTTCATTTTGCTTGAGCTAGTATTGGCTACTCTTGTTGCATTCTGCAGTTCCCAGGGCCACTGTAGCTGGGTCATCTGCTGGGCCACCTGCCTCCTAACATAGTCAAAGGAAGGATGTATGTAGAATATGGAGACTGCGGAAGAGGTTATCACTTCTTGGCCAGCACCCAATCACATGACCAGCGAGAGGCTCAGAAACATTGTCTGCCTAGTGCTTAAGAGGAAAATTAATTACACTATTGAGAACACTGTCAATTTTTACCATAAATACAAACCAAGAGCACCAAACAGAATGAGTATAGTGCAGTACGGGCCGAATTCTATGCATGTCCTTTCACGTGATGGAAGTCCATCTAAGTTCCGTACAATTCTACCACCTACAGGTTTACCATAGTGCACAGCATTTCTGCTCAAACTTGATAAAGTAAAATAAATGTTCTAATAGATTGCATTCCTTTTGATTATATTGAGGGATCAATATTAAGGTGTAGTTCAGAAGAGCAAAAAAGGAGTATATTACATAGCGCAAGCACAGGTATTTCTTTCCTTTTATGCACAGGAAGGAGAGACCTGAGAGATTTTGAAGGAGTCAGTTATTTATCATCCATTTCAACATCATTATTATCAGGAGATGTTTCTAACCAACTTTTGCTCAGTGATAATGACTCAGCTTCAACTTTGAACTGAGAATTTGAAGTGTGCCTCTGGTAGTTTGAATATAATTGCCCTCATGAACTCATAGGGAGGGGCACCATTAGGAGGTGTGGTTTTGTTGGAGTAGCTATGGCCTTATTGGAGGAAGTGTGTTATTGTGGAGGTGGGCTTTGAAGTCTCATATATGCTCAAGCCATACCTAGTGTTTCGGTGCATTTCCTTTGCCACTGGATCAAGGGGTAGCTCCTTTATTATGTGACTGTCACACTGCACCTTGAATGTTAAGATTGCCCTCTTCTTCCATCCTTTCTTCTTTCCTTCCTCCCTCCCTTTTTCCTTCCTCCCCCTCCTTCCCCAATCTCTCTTTCATTCTTTCTGTTTCCTCTTAAATTTTATTTTGTTTTATTTAGAGCTGGGGAGGGAGATGGGTGGGATCAGGAGGCATGATGTGAAAACTCAAAGAATAAAACATAAATTAAAAAAAAAGATGTAGCACATTTCCTGTTCTCATCTCCTTCTCCAGCACCATGTCTGCCTGCATGTCCTGTCATGATGTTAATGGACTAAACCTCTGAAACTGTAATTAACTTAAATGTTTCCTTTATAGGAGTTTCTGTGGTCATGGTTTCTCTTCACGGCAACAGAAACCCTAAGTTTCTATGTGAGCTTTCAGTTAAAAAAGGATGAACGTGACCTGGTGTTTAGGTGTCATGAAATGGGAAAGTTCCAAAGTCTAACTTTATTGCCAAGGCGCATAGTCAGTTACCAGCCTGTGGGGGAAGATTCCCAAAATGTTTGAAGACAGAATACAGATGTTTCTGTGAAAGAAGTAATGTGTCTGATCTAACTTTAGGGAAGACCCAGGTGATTTTTCAGGGCTCTGAGTCTATTGGGTTGATATGAAATAGTAGCAAAGGCAGCTTTCCTACCAGCTGTACAACTTTGCAGAAAGTTCAGACATGAAAAAAGAAACCTTCCCCTCCAAAGAGCTTTCTTTCTATCCTATGGGCTTTCTTTGTTGAGTTAATTGAAAACTCATATTAAAAAGTTCAACTCTGATCCCATCGAATGAGATATATATTCAAATATATCTTAGAAATATTCTAATTCCTTACCAGGCGGTGGTGGCACACATCTTTAATCTCAACACTCAGGAGGCAGAAGCAGATCAATCTCTGTAAGCTCGAGGCCAGCCTGGTCTACAGAGTGAGCTCCAGGACAGGCTCCAAAATGCTACACAGGGAAACCCTGTCTTGAAAAAAAAAACTAAGTCCTCAATTTTATAGGCTAGAAACTAAAACCACAAAACTTCTAGTGCTCTGGGAAAAACTAAACAGAATTTTTTACTTAACTCACAAAGTTTATGTGATTAATAGAGTTACCTAATCTCTAACTAATCAATTGTTTAAAAATATTTAAATTAGATATTTACACAGTTATTTACCAACTAGAGATAAACTAGATTGTTAGCTTTCTTCAAAAGGAATGAATGATTTTAAACATTTTCTTTAAAAATAGATTTATTATCTTGTAGCACTAAGTGCCGTTCGGGTGCTGAGTTTGGACCAAAAAAATAACAGAATGATATGAGAAATGTGGTGAGAGAACCAGAAACTTCCTCTGAAGAAAAGAAATCAGGAGTTGGGGGTACCTCCACTGCAGTTACCCTGAGCTGGGACCACGGCAGAAGGATGAGGGATCAAGGTGCTGCACTCCAATGCAGTCTCTTCCTGAGAGTTCCAATGGCACTGCCTGTTTGCTACACAGGAAGGCACCTTTCAAACTGGCTATACTGCTATGTTGGTATCTATTTGTTGCTCACTGAATGTGTGTCCTGTGCTGTGTGAATTTGGTGTCACGTGTTTGAGGCAAACATCTCAGAGTGATGGGAGAATGAAAGGGAAGCAAACTCAGGCCCAGTGCTGCCATGAAAGGGAATGTTGCTGTCCCCAGTGGCAGTTAAGGACCATGAGCCATTGGGGATGAAGGGGATTATGGAAAGGCAGGAACTGAGTTTCAGAGAGAAGCTTTTGAGATGATCTGAGTTAGTCAAGCTTTGAAAAATTGTACAGAAAAAAATGTATATTCTCAATGGTAAACATTTTTTAATTTCCCTATCAACAACAAATAGAAACATTTTGTTTAAAAACACACCACCGCTTCCATCAATCAACACCAGAGAGGCAGTTGTGTGTTCTTAACTACCGTGTGTAGGGACAGCCTTC
Organism: Alexandromys fortis; assembly: GCF_014885135.2. Classification (NCBI taxonomy): domain Eukaryota; kingdom Metazoa; phylum Chordata; class Mammalia; order Rodentia; family Cricetidae; genus Alexandromys; species Alexandromys fortis. The sequence goes on along the minus strand of NW_026068076.1, from coordinate 3,099,289 downwards.
ACTTCAGTCTTCCTTGCCCTACATCAAACATGTCTACAACTTATGGACTATTGTGTGCATTAGGCCAAAGAAAAGTCCTGGAAGGCGAGAAGGGTGTGGTGCTTCTTAGCCTGGTCTCCTCTTTGTCGTGTACTCTGTGTTCGCTGCATCGCTACACCGAGGCTCACACCCAGAATGGGCGCGTTCTTTCCATAGGGTTAGCCTGTCGCGGTTCTGATATCTGTTCCTCTTCACGCTTCCTTCCAGGAAATAGTAACAATCTCAACGATTTCCTAACAAAATTAAAATTGCTCCTGTCTTTGACTCAGCTCAGATTCTTTTAACAACAGCCTGCCTTTAAGCTCAGAGACACTATTTCTTCCCTTTATGAGACTAATGTTAGTGGGGAGCCACAAATTTTGTATGGTGCCTATAGATGCTCTATTTAGAGATTTCCTTAGCCTCAGTGAGTTCAGTGGTAGCTGCACTGATACAAATGACAGGAGATACCAACCTTTCTAGTGAATGCCTTCAACTACCACATCTCTTCTACATGTAAAGAGATGTTTCTCACAAAACATTCCGTTGTGGTGCTAACGGCTGTAAATACTCTGGTCTGAAGATGTCTTTTTTTTTGGTGGGGGGGGGGGGTGAAATTCATGACAAAGGTACAGCGACTTCTTAGAAGGCTTAGAACAGGAGTCCCTTGTTCGGCTTGTGTGATCTTGGGTTGGATCTAGTACAACATCCCATTTACTCAAACAATGCCCATTGGAAGAGTCCACTTGCTGTTTCACATCTGCCCCCACAATCGTGTTTTTGAAGAGAACAATTGAAAATCCATATAGGCTTCCCATCCCCAATCTCCATGTTCTCATCCTTCTATTTATCTGCTCAAGTCACGAGACCTCTCAGGCTCCCATATGAAATTTTAGCAATTCATTTTGGAAAGTTTCACTATTCTCCTTGGATTTTCCCTCTTTTCCCTTTGATCTTTTGAGCAAAGTCTTCCTGATGAAAGGCAACATTCAAGGTAACTTTTTAATTTCACCTTTTCTGAATGACTATCGCCATTTCAGTCCATAACAAAGACATACTATTTCATATGATCTTCAATTTTCTTGCTAATACAACCCAATCGTGTATCCATTTATTATTTAATCTTCTCCTGTATGTCAAGTCAACATATTCTTTGAGCTATCAACTGTGGCATCTCTATTTCTTTCTTGAGAGGCTGTGGGTAATTCAGCAGCCATTAGTGTACCGTGTATGAGTAGTCTGAATTGCTTCTTCCACTGTGTCTTACCTTGAACTTGCCACACTGATTTCTATTCACCATTGTGGAGCTCTATTACATAACTGCCTTTGGTCTTTCTGAAGTTCTTCCCATCTCTTATCATTGACTGCGACTATGTTTAGCATATGAATAATTATAGAGTTTTGAGAAATTCACTGCCCTGCCATTCACCTCCTCTTTCAGCTTGTTAATAAATGTATGGAACACCAGTAGCACCTCTGATCCTAAGGCCACCAACAAATTTCTGAGCTGATAGCTAGAGATCTCTCTAGGAAATACTTCTTCCTGTCAATTTTCAGTCGGTGCTTCTAGGACTCAGTGGTTCTTTTTTTTTTTTCTTTTTTCTTTTTCCTCGAAGATACCAATTGAATCAATTATTGTTAGTATTGTTAGGCGAACATAAAAATAGTTAAAGGTATATTCTGTAGTTTTGTCGACAATTTGCCCACAGCATTTTGCTGTGGAAAAGTGTAAATGGAATGATTTTCTGGTTATTTTCTAAGCAAACATTTTGTGTGCATGAAAGATTGAGGAAAAGCATCATGAGATATAATTTATTATTGATTTGGTTGCCTAATGTGTTAAGAATTATCAAAAACTATCATTTATGAATATTTACATGTAGAATGCACCTACTTGGTACTCTAGTGCAATAAAGACAAGGATCCCTTCCTGATTTCCCTGGTGTAAATGAAAACATAAGCAAAGGGTTCTCAGAAGAAGAACTCTTACTTGACTTGGTTTAGAGAATTAGGCCTGGTCTAGAGAATCCCTGTTACATACAAACTGCTTTATCTTAGTGTGTTGTGCACTTTGTAAGTCTCTCATTTTTCTTCTAGAAAATGGGAACCAAGTTTCCAGGCTACTGTGAAGTTTAGATTGTAGGAAATATGCAAAGCCCCCCAGTTCACTCTCCACTACTGTTCCCTTATCTAAAAGTGGCATTTGAAATGAATGTCTGATTGTATGTAGGATATTTGACTGTAGTTCTAATGAAAAAAAAAGGACAGTTTCTTGAACATATTCAGACAGGTGAGACAATAATATGTAAAACTAAGCACAAATATAGACTAGTGTAACTACACCCAAACTTCTTTTGATGTTTAAGTGAATGACAACTATTAGGTATCTAGGTTTTTTTTATTTATTTTTATTTATTTATTTAATATTTATTTATTTAGGTATCTAGGTTTTTATATGTATTGGGGGAACTTGATTCCCAGTTGAAGGAATTGAATCTTAGACATGAAATGGGTAAAGTATGCAACTGAGGTAAAGGACACTCTTATTTCTTCAAAAATATTAATTGCATATCCTAGCAGTGGTGGCATACACCTCTAACACCCAGCACTCAGGAGGCAGAAGCAGGTGAATATCTGTGAGTTCAAGGCTATCCTGATCTACAGGAACCCTGTCTCAAAACAAAAACAAATAAACAAAAAGCAAGCAAACAAACAAAACCAAAAGAAAAAAACTAATTCCCATAACCTCACTTCCATGGGGTACCAACTTTCTTAAGCTAAGGAGGTTCAACTTAAGGTGTGGAAGGTCCTTCTGTCTATGTGTTGCTTTTATTGGTTAATGAAAAAAGAACTGGCTTGGCCTATAGAATGGGAGAAGGAAGGCAGTGTTAGAGTGAAGCCGTGGAGCCACAGGAGACAGACGCTGGGAACTTTAGCGGGTAAGCCACTGTCATGTGGTGATACACAGATTAATAGAAATTGATTAAATTAAGATGTAAGAGTTAGCCAACAAGAAGTTAAAGCTAATGGGCCAAGTAGTAATTTAATTAATGCAGTTTCTGTGTGATTATTTAAGGTCTAAACTAGCTGGGCAGATGGGAAGACTAAGCCGCCTCCACCTAACACATCTTATGCACATGGTCAGCTTTGGACTATAATGGGTCCTTCTACCATATTCCATGATCTGTGTCTAAGTTCAACTGGGTGCCCATATATGACCAATGGAGGGATAGCAGACATGAAGGAAGACATCTGAGAATTGTGTGCAAGGTCAGCTCTTGAGTCCCTCCAATTGTTGCTAAAATAATGGGCTTGGGTTAACTTAGTGGAACCAGCAGGAAATTGATGGTTAAAGGGGGCAAAAACTTCCTAACCAATTTCTTTCTGATGGGTGAAGGGAAATCATTCATACCTGCAGATATATGAATGTTCAAAGATAAAATAAGCAGGAACCCAGTTTGTTGAGTCAGATTAAACAAAATCTACCTAAACCAGAGGCACAACAGCTAAACCAATGCATTTTTGTATACTACTGAGATTTAGGGTGACCTTGTAATTGCTATTATCTAGCAGAAGATAGTTGGCCTTCTTAGTCACTGTTCTACTGCTCTCAAGAGACATCATGACCGAGACAACTCTTATTAAAGAAAAAAAAATATTTGAAGACTTATTTAGAGTTTCAAAGGTTAGTTCCTGTTGGGAAACATAGGGCAGGAGAGTATGGTGCTGGAGCAGTAACTGAGAGCTACATCCTGATCTGCAGGCTGATCAGGAAACTCTGGGCCTGGCATAGACCTTTGAAATCTCAAAGTGCTGCTCCAGTGTCACACTTCCTACAACAAGGCCACAACTCCTAATCCTTCTAATCCTTTCAAATAATGTGCTTCCTGGTGGCTAAGCATTGTGATATGTGGGCCTATGCTAGCCATGCTTAATAAAAGCATCATATCTTGCTAGCGAACTTGGTTAGGTCATCTCAGTCGCACATAGATGACAGTGTATATGGCTATAGCACATTCATGAAGCATGTAAAAAGTTTTTACATATATGGTCTACCCTCTCCATCCAGTTAGCCTTCAGTCAGTACACTGCATCATTTCTAAATTTGATCATCAGGATATATAAAAAATATAATTGGGTTTGGATTCACAAATAGCAAGATTATAATCCTTCTAGTATTAGCATCATTTTTAAGCTTAATAAACAAAAGCAAAGAACAATGAAAGGCAACAAACAGTTTCAGCACAGACAGTCCAAGTAGTTTGTATGCTATGACCTCGCAATACCAATTGCTAGCACTGGCCTTCCTCATTCTACTTCCCACTTAGAATCACAAAGAATGTGCCTAAATGTTGATGCTATAAGTTGCTCAAATTAATGTTCTGACTCTGTCTTTTGCTGACCTCATCTAATTTTCCTTAATCTTTCACCAACCTGTCAATACATGAGACTTCAGCTGTTCAAGTTAGAAATCTAGAATTATCATTGATGTATTTTTTTCTTTGCTTGTGACATCAAGTCTTGAACACATTTACCCATCTGTAACATCTACCTTGAAACCAAGTAACTTTTTCTATTCTAGCATTCTACATGGTCATCCTTACCTCTAATCTAAGCACAACAACATGCTCCAACACATCTGTCCCTTTAAACTATCATCATTCTCATTCATCTACCACCCATATATCTATGTATGTACATACTATGCATATTTTTACATACATATAATTTATATATTTGTATATATGACCTGATTGTTTTTCTGTGATTTTCACTACATATAATAAAAGAAAAACAAGCAAAGACAACAACAAACTACACCTAAGTGGCTTCCCTAGGCTACCATGTTTCCAAGACTCATTCCCTTCCTACTTCACTTAAAGCTTTTCATTCCCTGATTCTTCTCAAGCCACACTATTTTCTAGAATCCTTGACTCCACCAATCTTAGCTCTGCTTATAATTTTTTTTCATAAACTAGCACTTTTAGAATGTTCTTTATGTGACAATCTCTTTGCACTTTGGAGTAAACATTTTCATACAGGGTATTGTGGCCATTTCATTTAAACAGTCTATATTAAGCATTTATTTTAAATTTTGTTTATTTCATTCTTGTATCTCATAATTATGACTTTCTTCGCTATTGGGACAGAGTCCTGTGAGGTGTGAGTTTGTCTCTCTGGGACACTGCATCTTCATGAACTGAGAACTGTTTGATGTTTATCAATGTAAGTCAATTGAATAACTTAAGAGAAAGAAGAGGCAATTCTTAGGTTTTGTTCTAATTCCGTTTATATTTTGTACTTGTATTATAATACTTCCTCACTTGTCTTTTTTTTAATTTTTGAATTTGTTTTACATACCAACCACAATTCTCCCTTCCTCTCTTGCCCTCCTATCTAACCGCCCCCCCCATCCACTCTTCAGAAAGGGTGAGGCCTCTCATGGGGAGGTAACAAAGCCTTGCATCAATGGTGCAGAAGAATTGTCTGTATTCTGTCAATCATGTTTTAAATAAATGCTGATTGGCCAGGCAGGAAGTATAGGTGGGTCAACCAGACAGGAAGTTGAGGCGGGGCGATGAAAACACGAGAATTCTAGGAATTCCTCCCAGTCCTGCTCAGACCACCAAAGAAGCAGGATGTGATTTGCCTAGCTGAGAAAGGTAACAAGCCATGTGGCTAACATAGATAAGAATAATGCATTAATATAAGTGATAAGAGCTAATAAGAAGCCTGAGCTAATGGGCCAATCAGTTTATAATTAATGCAGACTCTCTATGTGATTTTCTTTGGGGCTTTACCAGCTGTGGGAACTGGACAGGACAGAAACCCCAACTAGCAGGCCCACATGTTACACATCAAGGCTGAGCAAGGTATCCCACCATAGGAAAGACGCTCTAAAAAGTCCACTCATGCACCAGGAATAGATCCTAGTCCATCTGTGAGAGCTCCACAAACAGTCCAACCACACAACTGTCACCTACATGCAGAGGGCCTAGTTTGGTACCATGCAGTCTTATCAACTGCTAGTCTATGGATTCTGATCAATTCAGGTCAGCTGTCTCTGTGTGTTTCCTGTCATGATCTTGAACCCTCATGCTCATAAAATCCCTCCTTCCTCTCTTCAGATGGATTCCCTGAGCTTAGCCCAGTACTGAGTAGCGGATGTCTGCATCTGCTACCACCAGTTACTGGAGGAAGGTTCTATGATGACAATTAAAGTATTCATCAATCTGATTACAGGAGAAGGTCAGTTCAGGCACCCTCTTTAATATTGATAGGAGTCTTAGCTGGGGTTATCCTTGTGGATTCCTGGGAATTTCCCTAGAACCAGGTTTTTTCCTAACCCCATAAATGCTCCCTCTATCCAGATATCTCTTTCATTGTTTTCCCTCTCTGTTCTTCCCCCAACTCAACCATACCATTCCCTTATGTTCTTATTCTCCATTCTCTCTCATCTGCTGCCCACTGAACCAGTTTACCCAGGAGATCTCATCTATTTCCCCTTCCCATGGAAATTCATGAATCCTTCTGAGGGCTCTCTTTGTTACCTAGCTTCTCTAGGGCTATGGATTGTAGCCTGGTTATCCTTTGCTTTGTATCTAACATCCACTTATGACTGACTACACATCATGTTTGTCTTTCTGGGTCTGGGTTACTTCACTCTGGATGATTTTTTTTCTAGTTTCATTCATTTGCCTGCAGATTTTATTATGTCATTTTTTTCCACTGAGTAATACTCCATTGTAAAAAGGTACCACAGTTTCTTCGTCCATTCTTTGGTTGAGGGGCATATACATTGTTTCCAGGTTCCAGCTCTTATAAATAATGCTGCTATGAACATAGTTGAGCAAGTGTCCTTGTGGTATGATTAAGCATTCTTTGGGTATATGCCCAAGAGTGGTAATGTTGGGTCGCAAGGTAGATTTAGTCCACGTTTCTGATAAACCACTATAGTGATTTCAAAAGTGACTTTACAAGTTTGCACTCCCACAAACAGTGGAGGAGTGTTCCCCTTACTTCACATTCTCTCCATCATAGGCTGTCATTGATTTTTTTGATCTTAGACATTCTGATCAGTGTAAGATTGTATCTCAGAGTTGTTTTGATTTGCATTTCTTTATTGGCTAAGGATGTTGAGCATTTCCTTAAGTGTCTTTTAGCCATTTGATATTCTTCTGTTGAGAATTCTTTGTTTAGATTTGCACCCTATTTTTAATTGCATTATTTGGTATTTTAATGTTTAGTTTCTTGAGTTCTTTGTGTATTTTGGAGAGCATCCCTCCGTCAGATGTGGGGTTGCTGAACATCTTTTCCCTTTATGTAGACTGCCATTTTGTTTACCATGTCTTTTGATTTCTCTCAGTTTCATGTCTCTCAGTTTCAGGAGGTCCCATTTATTAATTGTTTCTCTCAGTGCCTGTGCTACTGGTATTATATTTCAGAAGTGGTCTCCTGTGCCATTGCATTGAAGACCTGAAGACCACTTCCCACTTTCTCTCTCTCTCTCTCTCTCTCTCTCTCTCTCTCTCTCTCTCTCTCTCTCTCTTTTTGGTTTTTCAAGACAGGGTTTCTCTGTGGATTTGGAGCCTGTCCTGGAACTAGCTCTGTAGACCAGGCTGGTCTCGAACTCACAGAGATCTGCCTGCCTCTGCCTCCTGAGTGCTGGGATTAAAGGCTTGTGCCACCATAGCCTGGCCCCACTTTTTCTTCTATTAGGTTCTATGTACCTGGATTTTTGCTATGGTTTTTGATTCACTTGGACTTGAGTTTTGTGCATGGCAATGGATATGTATCTATTTGCATTCTTTTAGATGTTTGCAACAAGTTATGCCAGCTCCATTTGTTGAAGATGCTTTCTTTACTCCATTGTACAATTCTGACTTCTTTGTTAAAGTCAGGTGTTCAGAGGTGTGTGGGTTATTGTCAGGCTCTTCAATTTATTTCTATTAATCCACATGTCTGTTTTTATGCCAATACCAAGCTATTTTTATTACTATAGCTCTAGAGTAGAGCTTGAGTCAGGGATGGTGGTGCCTCCAGAAGTTCCTTTATTGTACAGATTTTTTTTAGCTACTTTTTTTTTAATATGAAGTTGAGTATTGATGGAGGAAGGTCATTGAGCAATAAAGAAACTGCTTGGCTGGCCCTGATAGGTTAAAAGATAGGTGGGAGGAGAAAACAGGAGGAAGAAAAAGTGAGGTCAGACTATGCTCTGCTCCCAGAGAGACTCGACAGCTCTGCTCTGGAACAGAGAGGCCATGCTCCACTCTCCTGATAGCTCTGCTCTCTGAGGCACACGTGATGAAGCTCCGACCCAACATGGACATAGGTTAGAATCTTCCCTGTAAGCGCGCCTTGGGGTGCTTACACACATTACTAGAAATGGGCTAGTCCAGGTGCGAGAATTAGCCTGTAAGGGCTAGAGTTCATGGGCCAAGCAGTTCTTAAATGAACACAGTTTGTGTGTTGTTGTTTCGGGCATGAGCTAGCCAAGCAGCCGGGGTGTTGGGGACGCAGCCCCGCCGCTCATATTTCAACAGAGTATTGTTCTTTTGAGGCCTGTACACAGTGTGCTGGGATTTTGATGGGGATTGCCTTGAACCTGTAGATTGCTTTTGATAAGACTGCCATTTTTATTATGTTAATCTTATCTATCCAAGAGCATGGGAAATATTTCCATTTTCTGATATCTTCTTCCATTTTTTTTTCTTCAAAGACTTAGAGTTCTTGTCATATAAGACTTTCACTTATTTGGTTAGAGTTACTCCAAGGTCTTTTATATTATTTGTGGTTCTTGTAAAGGATGATGTTTCTCTGATTGTTTTTCTGGCCCATTTATCATCTGTATAAAGGAGGACTACTGACTTTTTTGAGTTAATATTATATCCTGCCACATTACTGAAGGTGTTTATCAGCTATAGTGATTATCTGGTATAAATTTTGGGGTCACTTACATATTCTATAATATCATTTTAAACAAGGAAAGTTTGACTTTTTCTTTTGTAATTTGTATCCCCTTGATCTCCTTTTGTTGTCTTATTACTCTAGCTAGAACTTCTATTACTATATTGAATAGATATGGAGAGAGTGGGCAGTTGACTGTATATTAATTTTATTATTTTTAAGTATGCTCCTTTTCTTTTATCCCTGATATTTCTAAGACTTTTATTTTTATTATGAAGGGGTTGGATTTTCTCAAAGACTTTTTCAGCATTATGATCTTGTGTTTTTTTTTTTTTTATAATGCTTACATGGTGGATTACATTGAGAAATTTTTGTATGTTGGACCATCTCTGCATCTCTGAAATGAAGCCTACTTGATCATGGTGGCTGATTTTTTTAAAATGTGTTCTTATATTTGGTTTGTAGAGTATTTTATTGAGTTTTTACATCAATATTCATAGGAAAGATTGGTCTGTAATTCTCTGCCTTTACAGCATCTTTGTGTGGTTTGGGTATCAGGGTAACTGTAGCCTTATAAAAAGAATCTTGCAATGTTTCTTCTGTTTCTATTGTGTGAAACATTTGAGTAGTATTGGCATTAGGTCTTCCTTGGAATTCTGGTAGAAGTCCGTGCTGAAACCATTTTCCTGAACTTTTTTTGTTGTTGCTGGAAGACTTTTAATGACTTATTCTATTCTTCTAGGGGTTATAAGGCTATTTAAATTGCTTATTTGGTCTTGATTTAATTTTGGTATGTGGTACCTATCCCAGTAATTATCTGTTTCTTTTAAATTTTTCAATTTTATGGAGTACAGGTTTTTGAAGTATGACAGGATAATTCTCTGGATTTTCTCAGTATGTGTTGTTATGCCCCCCTTCTCATTTCTCATTTTGTTAATTTGAATATTCTCTCTCTCTCTCTCTCTCTCTCTCTCTCTCTCTCTCTCTCTCTGCCTTTTAGTTATTTTGGATAAGGGTTTGTTTATCTTGTTGATTTTCTTGATAAATCAGTTCTTTGCTTCATTAATTCTTCGTATTTTTTCTTTTTTTCTTTTATTGATTTTCAGTCTTTAATTTGATAATTTTCTGTCATCTACTCCTCCTGGGTAAGTTTGATTCTTTTTGTTCTAGAGCTTTCAGATGTGCTGTTAAGTCACTAGTGTGAGAATTCTCCAAATTCTTTATGTAGGCACTTAGTGCTATGAACTTTCCTCTTAGAACTGCTTTTATAGTGTTCTGTAAGTTTTGGTATGTTGTGTAATTGTTATTGCTGAATTTTAGGAAGTCTTTAATTTCTTTACTTCTTCCTCCACTCAATGGTGAGTCAGTTGAGTGTTATTCAGTTTCCATGAGTTTATATGCTTTCTATAATTTGTGCTGCTATTATCCTCTAGCTTTAAGCCATTGTGATTCAATAAGATAGGGGGATATATTCCAATATTTTGTATTTTTGAGATTTGCTTTGTGACAAAGTATGTCATCAGTTTTAGAGAAGGTCCCATGAGGTGAAGGTATATATATATTTTTGTATTTGGTTAGAATGTTCTACAGATGTCAGTTAAGCCCATTTGAGTCATCAATCTGTTAGTTCCTTTATTCCTCTCTTATTTTCTGTCTGGAAGACCTGTCCAATGTTGAGAGTGGGGTATTGAAGTCTCCCACTATTAATATGTAGGGTTTGATATATAATTTAAGCTTTAGTAATATTTCTTTTACATATTGGGCACCCTTATATTTTGGGCATTGATGTTCAGAATTGAGACTTTATCTTGATGGATTATTCCTATGATGAATATGAAATGTCCTTCTGCATCTCTTTTTGATCAATTTTGGTTTAAAGTCTATTTTGTTAGATATTAGTATAGTTACAACAGCTTGCTTCTTAAGTTTATTAGATTGGACCACCCTCCCCCTTTACTCTGAGGTAATGTCTGTCTTTGAAGTTGAGCTGTGTTTCTTGTATGCAGCTAAGGACAACTCCTGTGTTTGTATCCAATCTGTTAGCTGGTATCTTTTTATAGGCAAATTGAGTCCATTGATACTAAGGAATATCAATGATCAGTGATTGTTAATTCTTTTTCTTTCTTTCTTTTTTTTTTTGTTGTTGGTATTATGTGTTGCCCTTCTTTGGGATTTGCTGGTAATGAATTACCTATTGGTTTTTTGTTTCCATGGGTGCAGCTAACGACCTTTGGTTGGAGTTTTCCTTCTAGCACTTTCTATAGGAGTTTGGATTGAGATTGTGTAAATCTGGTTTTGTCATAGAATATCTTGTTTCCTGTCTATGGTGACTGAAAAAATTGGTGGGTATGTTAGTTTGGGTTGGCATTTATGCGTCTGCATAACGTCTGTTTGTCTGTCTAGAACCTTCTGACTTTCAGAGTCTCCATTGAGCAGTTGGGTGTTATTCGGATGGGTCTGCCTTTATATGTTACTTGGCCTTTTTTCTTTGCAGCTCTTAATATTATTCCTTTATTCTGTAAGTTTAGTGTTTTGATTATTATGTGATAAGGGGCCATTTTTTATTTTGGTCTAGTCTAATTGTTGTTCTGTAAGCTTCTTGTATCTTCATAGCCATTTTTTTTTAATTTGGGGAAGTATTCTTCAATGCTTTTGTTGAATATATTTTCTATGCCTTCGAGCTTATATTGTTCTCCTTCTTTTATACCTAATAGTCTTAACTTTGGTCTTTTCGTGGTGTCCCAGATTTCATGGACATTTTGTGATATGACTTTGTTGACTTTAATGTTTTCTTTGACTGATGAATCTCTTTCTTCTATCATATCTTCATTGCCTGATATTGTCTCTTTCATCGCTTGCATTCTGTTAGTTATGCTTAGTAGTTCCTGTTCATTTATCCAGATTTTCCTTTTCCACAGTTTCTTCAGTTTGCTCTATTTTAATTGTCTCTTTTTATTGTCTCTATTTTATTTTTCAAGTCTTGAACTGTTTCCTTCACCTGTTTGTTTTTCTTGGCTTTTAAAAAGGGTTTTACTGATTTTTCCCCAATTTTTTTGCTTTTCTTTGATTTCTTTAAGGGAAATTTTCGTTTCCTCTTTAAGGACATATATCATCTTCATAAAGTTATTTTTAATGTAATTTCCTTTGCTTCTTTTGCATTAAGATGTCCAGGTCTTGCTGTGGTAGAACTACTAGTTCCTGGTGGTGCCATATTGCTCTTTATATTGCTGGGCATATTCTTGTACTACTGCCTACCCATCTCTTCCTCCAATTAATACAGGCATGGTCTGGGCCTCTGGGGGGCCACTGATGCTGAGGGGATGGTGGTTGGGGGTGGAAGATGATGGATTTTATCAATTTGTGAGGGGGATTGGGACTTGTAGATTACAGGCTGCAATGGGAGAGGGGGTAGCGTGGCCTGCCTGCAGGAGTCTTACCTGCTGACTGGCTAGGTCAGTCAGCCCTTCTTCTCTTTTCTAATTCAAAGTTTGTTTGCTATGATCTTAAATTCTTCTCCTAGCTTAATGGAGAAAAAGAATCTTTCCTTGTGAACAATGGTGATCGAAGATGAGAGAAAGCACAAAAACTTTCTTAGCTTTCTTAGGTGAGTTTAGGTCAAGTTTCCCCAGTTTTTAGGCTTGTGTTGTAAGTAGCAAACAGAAAGACCACAGGAGAAATCTCTGTAAGAGTCCCACCAACCAATTCACAGAGGGCCAGGCTTACCGACACTGCTAATAGTAACTCTAGTTCCTACACTGACACTAAATTCTTCCATGTGTGAACTGGAATGATGTCATAATCTCTTGGTAGAGTATTTGAGACAGTCCTAAGAATGCGTTTTGCTTGGTTTCCATGGTACTCTCTTCAGAAAGAGAGAATAGTAAGGGTTGCTACAGTAAGAGAGAAGCCAGGAGGGAAACAGCTCCTATGGTTCACTAGCAACCTATATTAATAGCCAAACTGTGGACACCTGATGCAATTTATTCTCTGGCACACCATATGGTTTTAATTACTGGCCATGGCTCTCATATTCATCAACAGAGGTTTGCCTACAACTAGAAATCACTGCATTTCCTTTCTTCAGTTTTAAAGAGACATGTACAGTCCAACTCAACCTGCACATCTTGGATGTGCAGTAAGACCCCATTCTCTTCCCTTGTCACCTCATTTGTAGCCTATTTCTCTTCTATGTGGTCCTACCGATATCTTAGTGGGCATCTTCTCCAAACAGTTGTCATCTGTGGGTACTAGTGTAGAATATGATCATAAATACAACAAGTTACAAACCAACACTAGCCAGGTACTCACCAAGAATCTCTGGATCCCATGATTTAAAAGTCAATCAGCAACTTATCTGAATCCTGGGTGTACACTGACTTTCTCAGCTGAAAGGGAAGCAGCCTTTCACTTCAACTTTTATTAAATAAACACATTGTGAAGTTTTGAAATCTTTTGTTATTGTTCTATTTTATTTATATTGTGTTAATCTTCCTTGTGATTTTTGTGTTGCTCTAGAATTGTGTAAAGAAAGTTATTTCAGGGAACTTTGGTAAACAGTGTAATAATAATAGTGATACATTTATTTTTAGTATAGTAGAAACCACACTCATATACATAAACATCAAATCACTATTTTACTTTTTTGAAAATAGTTAAGTGATAAAATCGACTCGATCAAAGATGTTTTATGAAGATGTAAATAAATTAAAAATTCTTAGATCTGGATAAAATTACAACGTGGAGACTAAAGAAAACCTGTGATGGTCCTGGAATCTACCTTACTTTAAGGTAACAAAAGCATGGATAAAATATCAACTTCCTTTCTATTTTACCACTTGGGGGAAAAAAGCTGATTTTATCTTTCTTTTCTCTTTCTTTCTTTCTTTCTTTCTTTCTTTCTTTCTTTTTTTTTTAATAAAAAACTGAAGTCGGAAGGAAGGAAACAGAAAGAAGTGGGGAGTGAGGAAAGGCAATCTTGGACTTGGGGTTCTGGTTGTAATAGAACTCTTGCGTGCTGGCCTGGTAAGTGGGAGAGATATGATTTTTGGACCCTGGACTGCTCAGACCCTTCATACCTCCCAGGAAAAGAGCTCCAGTGGATCTGAGGCCGTGCAGGCCCTAGCCACAACGGAATGCTTTATTGCCGTCTGGAAGTGTTTATTTTCTGAGCATAAATTCAGGGGACAGATTCAAGGCATGTCTAGAAATAAAGCATATCATCATGTGAGCCGAGCTGACAAGGACAATTTACTGTACCTTGCATTTGTTCAGAGCCAATCGGAGGAGAGCTGACGATTAACATTCTAAAAATCCCGCTGTTCAGTTGAGCCTGCCCCTTCACTGAACTTTGTAATGGCGTGACTTAACCCCTTGAGGACTGCAGTACAGAGCCCAGAGCCAGAGCAGAAATGTATAGTGTCTGCATATTCTGTGTCCAGAGGTTCTTCACGAATCCTGTGCCTTTGAGGGCCCTGGGAAAGAAGGGACAGTCAGAAGCTAAGGTGCTTCCTTGTGGCCTTTTTTTTTTTTTTTAAGTTTAAGATTGGAATTTATTGGGCAAGTTTCCATTTAGTTTTACAGTAAAGACAGGACAAATGTTTATGCTGATCATTTAACCAGAGCTAGGGGGAGAATGTGGCATTTAAAGATGAATTTCCAGATTTGACTGTATCTGGACAGCTCTTCCATGAACAGCCATGAACCTTTAGAATGTGCCTGTTTCTCTCCGGCAGGGTTGCCTTTGGAAGCTGTGAGATGCTGGAAGTATCCAATCACAGCACATGTTGCTCCAAATTTGTTAATGGCGTCTATGTTGTTGCCACGTTGAGTGTTATGAAGATTATGGAGAAAATTCTCCTGTGAATCCGGGATTGTCCTCTGTATGCTGTGAATATCATTGGTTAATAAACAAACTGTCTTGGGCCTATGCAGGGAATAAAGGTAGGCTGGGAAAACTAAACTGAACTCTGGGAGAAAGAAGGAGGAGTTAGGGAGAAGCCATGCAGCGTGGGCAGAGACAGACATAGCAAAACTTTGCTGGTAAGCTACTACCATGTGGTGATACACAAATTAATGGAGATAGGTTAAATTAATATGTAAGAGTTGGCCAATGAAAAGATAGAGCTAATAGGCCAAGCAATAATTTAAATAATATAGTTTCTGTGTGATTATTTTGGGAGTCTGTGTAGCTGGGAAACAAACAAGTGGCCTTCTACTACATGTTGTTTGCCTGGAGTCTCAGATATTCTTTTCAGCTTATCTTTCTAATCTGGGTTATAATTAGACCTGTTTACCTATTGTTAGGATATATGATTACAAGATTGTTTCTAATAAAAGAAGAAAGAAATTGTTCAGCTTTAAAACATTCCATGAAAGTGAATTTTATAATTTCTGTATGGGTTCAAATTTGAAATCAAAGAGTTTGAAATCACTCTGATTTGAAGCATATTACAAAAACGAGCATAGTGTAAGTGTAAGGTGAATAGATATTGTAGAGTTGTCTGTCTGTATCCCAGGGGATTGCATCAGTGATTTCAACAAACAGCTCAAAACATTTGAAAACATGAATTATATTGTTGCTGAGCATCCTAGAGAAGATTTTAGAAATCTATGCTTTATCTTACTAAAGTCAATCTTCAGTCCTCCAACATTCATTGAGCGACAAGGAACAGCTTAATTGAACTTTTTTTAAAAGTAAAAGTTATAGCCGGGCAGTGGTGGTGCACACCTTTAATCCCAGCACTCGGAAGGCAGAGGCAGGTGGATCTCTGGGAGTTCGAGGCCAGCCTGGTCTACAAGAGCTAGTTCCAGGACAGGCACCAAAGCTACAGAGAAACCCTGTCTCGAAAAACCAAAAAAAAAAAAAAAAAAAAAAAAAAAAAAAAAAAAAAAAAAAAAAAAAAAAAAAAAAAAAAAAAAGTAAAAGTTTTAACTCTTCATTGTCTATTTTAATAAATATTTTCACGGAATGTTGATTTATGTGCTGAGAGCGTTCTAAGTTTTCCTTCTTTCTCTCTATTATCTCTCCCTTTCTTCCTACCTTGCATCTCTCACTCCCACTCCCTCCTTTCCTTTCTCCTTCTTTTGTTTCCTTCCTTTTTCTTTCTTTTTGGATGTACACTGTCTTCCATGACCTTATGTGTTTGGATCCTCTGTTCTCCATGGAGATCTTTGAAAGGCTGTGGGATCATTGAGGGGAAGGGCACAATGGAAGAAGTAGATCTTTAGGGCACCCTGCCATGAGATTTATCGCCAGGGCAAACTTCTTATCTTTTTTTTTCTGGTTTGTTAATATGTGAGCAAGCAGTTGCTGGATGCTTCTCTGTGCAAAGCCACCTTTGCCACAATAGACTTCACCCCTGGAACCCTGTGCTCCCTGAAGTTGGCTCTTGTCAAGTACTTAATCACACCTACAATAAACAAAACAAACACACATTCTTTGCTCCCTCCCTCCCTCCCTCCCTCCCTCCCTCCCTCCCTCCCTCCCTCCCTGTTTCCTTTTCTTTCTTCTGTATACTTTCATTTTACCCAGCTGTGGAAATGAGTCTATATTTTAAAGCATAGTGTTATTTTTCATTTCAATTTCACTTCCTCTTGATTTACTCAAGATCAAGATCTTGAGTTAGGATCAAGGCAGCCCAATTGAGATTGCAGTTCTGCCTTTATTGCCAATATCTTATTTATGGCATGCGGGTTAGTGAGATGCTTCTCAGCTCTCCACACAACTTAATAAAGCTTCTGTTAGAAATCACTAATGGGGGATTAAAAACTGTCTAAATGGCATATTCCATTGCTCTTACAGATAACTCCATATATTACTACTTCTATTTAATAATTAATGCTCTTGTTTTTAAGATATTAACAATTTAGTCTTTGCCCTTCTCAACCACTCTCGTAATGAAAAGCTCAGCGTGTTCTATGGCCCTTGTATCACTTCCACACTAATTGTGATGAAATGCTCAGTGTAATGTACCAATAAATATCTGGAAATTAGGTGGAAGGAATGTGGGGAGAGCACTTTGTGCTTTTAATTGATATACCAAGTAACACAGGTTGCAAATGGAACTAATGCATGTGATTTTTCCCCCTTCTCAAGATGTGATTTAAAGGTTGTGGTGTCTGAAATAACTGACAAAGACTGTTCACTCTGGCTCGTGGCTGTTGATGTCAGCCGTCCTTGCTTTCTCATTCTGCTTTGTAGGGAGAAAACAATTTACTAGAAATATATTTAACTTGGTGTCTGCAATGGGCGCAGAACAGTGCAGAGGTTTTCCAGAAATCTGCCTCCCACGACTTCTGGCCCTCTCTCTTTCTTTTTCTTTTTTCACTACATTAGAGTCAGTTGTAATTTTCTAAATTTGAATTCATGTCTAGACCACGGGCCCTTGGGTATCTTTCTCTTTTGTGTCATATTTTCTTTACATGTTTCTTTCCTTCTTTTCTTCATCTCTTTCTTTAGATTTATTAATTTCCTGTGCCTGGTGCCCGTGGAATTCAGGAGAGGGCCCTGGATTTCCTGGGACTGGAGTCATGGACAGTTGCGAACTGCTCTGTGAGAGCTGGGAACTGAAGCCACGCCCTCTGCCAGTGCTCTCAACTACTGAACCATCTCTCCAGTCCATGTCTTTCAAGTCTCCTATCCATGTTCCAATTTACTTGCCGTATTTTGCTTGGTACTTACACGAAGTTTTCTATGGTTTGCAAAGCTATCTTGATGACTGTCCTGTCCATTCCGTCAGCGCTTTTCCAGGTTGACTTTTAGTGGCTTATTCATGGCTCTTGCAGTTTTCAAAGTCTAACTATAATCTTTAAGATGCCAATGGCTTTTCAGGATTTAACTGTCTACTTTGTTGCCCTGACTTGCTCCCACTAAATCCCCTTAGTCTTTTGTACCTTTGGCCACACCGAACTCCTCACACGTTGTCCTAGGTTACTAAGAATACCATTTTCTTCATTTAGGGTCACTTAGAAAATGTCACTTCTCAGCCTCTGCTTCTGGGAGCCCATGGTAGAATGTAGCTTCCTTCTTTGCTGAGATCAGGGAACTGCACACCCACCCCTTGCTACTGTGGACTTCTGAAAGAACCTATTAGCTTCCCCATCAGTATCCTTATCATTGAGCATAGAGCTTGAAAATGTCAGAGGCTGTGTGAATGAGCATAGTAAAGTTGTATGGATCAAACTAAATCCACACCTGCAAAATATAGTAGCGTTCTGGAATTGGCTAACCTGGAAATTCTTGCTTTCTCTTTTTTTTCCTAGAAGGAAGAAAGCCATTAAGCTAATGAGAGCTTTCTGGGGCCCGCCGTGCTTGCTGTACTGTTGGACATCTTTGAAAGCAGAAAGAAGGACACGGTCATTTTCTCAACGTGAGGCTCTATCGGCCCCTCAGAGCTGACACTGCTTGCTGAGCAGGTGGTGGGTGTTCAAGCATGGCTTAGGAATTGACTGTGTGACCAAGACAAATTGGGAGTCCTTTGTTTAAAGTAAGAGTGGTGGTTGGGGGAAAAGCCTGAGATAGTGGTTTTCAGTCAGGGACCATACCTATGACTTAGGGACACTGACAAACCTAAGCTACTGCTCTACAGATAGACTCAGTCCAAAGTTGAGAATGTTTGACCTCCTTTCTCCACTTCCTACACATGAACATGCCTTGGTTTCCTCTTCCTGTTAGGATGTTTTGCACATGAAATTTTGGGAATTTTTGAATGTTGTGGTAATGTAGCTCAGCTATCCCAGCTTTCTATCAGAAGTGGCAGGCAGCCAAAAACTAGAATCATTGTTTGCAAACTCTAAATATAGAGTCAAGATTTATATGAAGAAAACAGATATGTCTTGTTATAAAACCATGAATACGCATTGGCACAAACATAATAGTTTATTCTTCTTTGATATCACTTATTTTAAATAGTCATCTATCTTTTTACCGTCTCCAAGACACTTCCCTGGATGCACGGTGCTGGGACTGCTCTTTTCTTCCCGTAGTGAAGATGTCACCATTTCTAGGACCTAAGGATGGAAGTCGGAGCCCAAAGCCTGAAGTAGCTGGGTCTTTCTGAGCTTCTGAACCTGTTGCTTGTGACTGTTGGAAGTGCATTGTCGTGATCTTCAGGTCACCGTTGTCCTTTATTATTCAGCATTTGCTCTACACAAAGATTGCCTTGATCCTAAGTTTTCTCTGGCCTTTATAAGATGTCGCTTTCGGCAGAGAAAAGGGCCTCCCCCGTGCCCATCTGTGCTTCCGCCGACTCCCTTTCCGTCCTGCCCCCTCTCTTCTGATTCCTTCCCACTTTAATCATTTCTGCCTTGTCCACAACAAAGGGACAGCAGGAGGCAAAAAGATTTTCGGAAAGAGTTAAAAAGGATGGATGAAATTCATACAATGTACACCATATGGCCTGACATTTTCCAGATTAGGTAAACATTTCTATTGGGGATGAAGGGTCCTGTACATTGATGTACAGAAATTGCATGAGACAAGAGCTCATTCAACATAGTTAAGCGATGGATTCATGTTTGCTCTATAAGGAAATCTCAAAGCCCCAGGAAAAGTAGCAGGGGGAATCTTGCTACAGTCCGGCTTTTGGAAGAAGGGGCTAAAACTGTGAGTCTGTGGCCAAAATAAATACTGTCCCATCTAAGTTGAACATTGGTAATTATTTTGAAATGAATTCACATGTATAAATTGACTCAGCTTGCAAGTGCCTCCCAACAGCACATCGCCAAACTTTCCTGGTGCAACCAGAGTTCTAAATATTGCCACAGTCTATTTTCGAGTAGCCAGTGCCTACAAAAAGTCATTTACAATGTCTGGCAAATTGATTCTAGGTAAATTCCTGCCAAGGTGTGTGCCCGTGTCGGGTACAGCCTGCCCTGCTCTTTGGTGAACGGCCCCAGAGCCCATAGATTTCATTTGATCTCTGCAAGGGCTAACATCTGTCTGCTGTCATTTTAGTAAGATTGATGACAGGCAGGAAAATAGAGAGGGGAGGGAGCAGAGGGAGCAGAGACAGGGAGAAAGCACTCTGGGCAGCCCCCACGGTGGTGGCCAAGGCGGCCAGGGGTCACTGCCGCAAAACTTTTGGCTGCTGAGGTCTGTAGTGGGAAGCAGCCAGGGCCCCACACTGGCAGTAACTGCACTTAGGTGTTACAGTTGATAGCTAGAACTCAACAACACTATGGCAGAATTTTGCACTCTATACATCTTAATAGATTACTCAAAGTGCAAGCAGCACCAGGCTAAATGTTATGACAGGCATAAGAATGTAGTTTACTGTTATCTTAATATAACTGGGCAGTGCAGGGTAAGCCATCAAAAATATTATATTTTTTTAAAGTTTCCAAGAGAAACTAAATGATACAGACACAGGGCTATTTTTACACGAAGCTCTGAATTTTGGCAAACACTTTTCAAATCCTAACTTCAAACACATACACATTTCACATATGCATATGTATATGTATGGCTCTGCAAATTTATATATGTGTTTATTCCATTTGCTAAATATCATTTTTCTTTTACAACTTCCTTTAAATTGTTATATGCACAACATATAGGGAAGATTCAATTTAGATATTTAAAAAAGATGATCTCATATTTGAAGTTTGTCTAGGAAATGGAAATCATTATTCTTAAAGGTTCAAATGGCTCACTTAGACTAGAGAGAGAGTACATAAGGAATGAAGGAAGGGAAGGATGGAGAGAGGGAGAGAAAAAAAGGAAAGTGGGGGGAAGGAGCAAGGCAATACTAGTTTTTCATGAACAACATAACTTCAATATATGCATTTTTTAACCCCAGATACATAGACCTGTTAGAAACAAGCATGACCTGTCTGTGAAAAAAAAAAATTAAATTTGATAATATCAAATCTCACAGAGCAGGGGGGTCCAAGGACAGCAGGGAGACCCAATTCTGCATTGGCTTGATTTTGTACTGGTATGGTTGATGTCTGATTTGAAGCAATAGCTGTGGGCAGTTTTAGACTGGTTTGCCCTTTATCACCAGGAGGGAGAGCTCATGAGTAGAACAGACACACACAACACCTTCCAAATTTAGTTGGACTCTTACACAACTTGACTTTATTCAATGGGAGCCCTTTTGGGGGCCTTGGGATTCCTTGTGACATCGAAGCAGTGACAGAACAGGATATATGCAAATCTGAGGACATTCCAGAGAACAGCCTTCTATCTAACCATCTAGCCCAACCTAATTATTCCACAAATTAGAAGATGGCTACCTCTCAAAAAATGCCAACTTCTAAAATAAAATATTTTTCTTGAACTTTTCAGTTAGCAGATGCGGGTTTTCATGGTGTTCAGATATAGCTGGTCAGCATGGCAAGATCTGCTCAAAGTCTAGACAGGGATGAATGTATGAATGAGCATGATTGTTCTTCTTACAACACCAAAGAACGTATCTAAAATTTGTGCAGGTTGGTATTGTAGGTGATTGATCTTCCTGCTCTCCCCTCCCTATGTCCCTTTCTCCTTCCTTTTCTCCCTCCCTCGTTCCCTCCCTGTCTGCCTCCCTCCCTCTCTTTCCCTCTCTCTCTCTCTCTCTCTCTCTCTCTCTCTCTCTCTCTCTCTCTCTCTCTTTCTCTCTCTCTCTCTCTCTCTCTCTCTCTCTCTTTTCCTCTCTCTCTCTCTCTTTCCCTCTCTTCCTCTCACCTTTTCTTCTGTGTTGGCTATTGAGGCCAGGGCCAGGCTTTGTTTGTACTAAACACCCATTACCATTGAGCTACAACTCAAGCTGCATTCTTGAATTATAAGTGATTAATTTTATTGCCAATAACCAGAGTTAGGAGAGTTATTGTTGCTGTTTGTTTATTTGTTTGATTTTTCTGACACTGGAAACTAACATCAGAGTCTAGTTGGAAGGTCATGGTTAGTTGTATTTGCTAATGTCAGGATCCCGAATGGGTCAGTGGAATGAAGTACAGGAAAGACTACTTCAAGGGTGCTTGTCATAGCTGTGTGGCCGGCTCAGGGGCTCTTTATGCAGGAGATGGGGCAGCATGGAGGTCTCAGAGAAGGAGAGAACCAGGTGAACACCCATCAAAGTCACATAAGCTAAATTACAGTGCCCAGAACCTAGGAATGTGGCCTTGTTTTTATAAATGTTCTGGGGATGAACTAAATAAAGGTTCTGAAGATGGAACAGTCTTAGAGAATTTCCTTATTGAAAGAAGAGAGCAGGAGACTAGATGGGGTGCTCCGTGGAGTGCTTGCTATTAAAGTACAAGGGTCAGAATTCAAATTCCCAGTGGGCACATGTGCGCACCTTCACACACACACACACTCACACAAACATACACATGCACACAAACACACATACACACACATACAAACACACTCTCACACACATACATATACACACATGCATGCACACACACACATACACACACACACACACGAAAGCTGGAGCAATGATTTGTGTCTGTAAGTCAGGTACTAGGGAAGTCAACATAGGTGGATCCCTGGAGCTTGCTGACCAACCAGCCTAGCTAAGCAAGAGAGCTCAGAGTTCACTGAGAGTACTTGTCTCCCAAAATGAAAAATGAAGTCGGAAGTGAATGAAGAAGACACCAGACATGAACCTAGAGCACATCCCCTCTGCCACACAGGGAGAAGACAGAAGATAGAGAATAGGTAAAGAAGACAACAGATGCCAACTTCCAGTACCTCTGAGCACATGCACACACAAACACACATACACACACACACACCCTGTGCACGTGTCAGTACACAGAGGGAGAGAAGAGATGAAGGTCATGAGAAGAAAGAGGAAGACAGAAGTTTTGTAGCCATAAGCTCAGGCAAGTCTGAGGCCACCAGATCCAGGAGAACCTGTGGATTCTCCCATTCTTTGCAGGTAGCACAGAGCAGATAGGAGCTTGACTTCACACTGGGGTCCTGGAATAATGAGGTGGATGTTCAGTGCTGAGAGAGAACACATTACTGTGAGTCTCCTGCTTACAGCTCCTTGGAGCTTCACACAGGGGCACGGCAGATGCCCCGGGGGAGGAAGCAGGGGGCACATAGAACATAACCCATTCCTGCCACCACTCTGATCAACAACTGTGCTCTCCACATGATACCCCAGAAATATGTACAGCTCTGCCAAACAGACACCAATAAGGTGGTCCAAGAATATCAGATGTTGGAAAGGGGACTAGAGAAGAAATAATTGATATGGAAAAGAGAATTGAGAACAGTGGTATATTATACATCCCACTATGTAGTGAGGAACAGCGGGCTACGTTCCTGCCACCCAGCTTCCAGCCGCCTGGCTAGCTTATGTCCCTAAATAACAACACACAAACTGTATTCATTTAAACACTGCTTGGCCCATTATATCTAGCCTCTTCTTGGCTAACTCTCATATCTTGCTTTAACCCATATCTAGTAATCTGTGTAGTACCATGAGGTGGTGGCTTACGGGAAAGATTCAGCATGTCTGACCTGGTGGCTGGCTCCATGGCGTCTGCCTCACTGCCTTCTTCCTCCCAGAATTCAGTTCTGTCTACTCCACCCATCTAAGGGCTGGCCTATCAAAGGCCAAGGCAGTTTCTTTATTAACCAATGAAAGTAACACATAGACAGATGACTCTCCTACATCACCACTATAACTTACTGTTTAGAGAGTAAAACTCTACAACATCTTGTTGCACAGTGAGAAGGGCCTGCTTATTTCTCCAGGCTACCCGACTTTCTTAGCCCTGAAATAACCACACAGAAACTGTATCAATTAAATTACCATTTGGCCTATTAGCTCTAGCCTCCTACTGGCTAACTCTCACATCTTGATTTAACCCATTTCTATTAATCAGTATATTGCCACGTAGAAGTGGCTTACCAAGAAAGATTCAGCATGTCTGACTCTGGTGGCTCCATGTTGGTTCTCTCCTCTGCTTTCTTCCCCCAAGAATTCAATTTTGTCTTCTTCGTCTACCTAAGTTTTGCCCTAACAGGCAAAGCCAGTTTCTTTGTTCATTAACCAATAAAAGCAACATATAGAAAAAAGGACCTGCTACACCAACATATTGCTATAGGTTTAAGGGGTAACAGCAACTTCCAGATATCAGTAATTTTGGAGAGGACATAATACCCCAGAAAGAAAGTGATTGTAGACAGAAGTTCCAATTCAAGCTAGTAAATCTAAGCTGAATGAAAAGCATGTGTTTTTGAAGGCTGAAGAAACTCCCAAGGAAATATGACTGAATTACTACTGTTCTTTCTCAGGTGGAACTGCTGTCCACTTTATATGCCTGGGTAATTGGTCACCTTTACGTGTTGGTAAATAGCAGTTTCAGCCATGTCCAATCACGTGAGTATTTGAGCTGGCCTATGAGACTCTAGAACTTCTCACAGCTAGATACTCCAGGAAGGGAAGCACGTTGGTGACTCTCATCACCTCATAACTCTTAGAACTTCAGGACTTCGAGCCCACTGAGGGACAGTCTATGCTTAAGGTGTGTGCTCTCAAATGCTGCATGGAAACCTGGTGTTGACTAACAGAGGTGACACACAGAAAATGACTATTGGCACATACTTGTGTCATTATTTTCATAATAGCTCCATAATGAAGACAGCTATTTCTAAGAGTTCCATCATGTAAACCTTGCAAGAAGTTGAGCCTCCTTAGTGCTCCCCCACAGGAAATTTCACACAGAAAATATTAGAATGAGCTGTTCCTGTTTCTGAACCTTCATCTTGGAGGGGTTTTCACTAAAGTAATGCATTTTTCCAGAACTGTCTTCTCCGTTAAAATATTGATCTTAAAATATGCCCCCCACCCTTTAGGAGTTAATGAGTTTCTACTATAGTTTTTGATCTCTTGTGATAATTGAAGTAGAAAGTACTCAAGCTTTGGAGTCTAACTAACTTGCAGTTGAATTAAGATTCTGTCACTAACTGGTGACACTTGCTCTTTTTAAAGCCACATTCCTTGTATGTAAAATAACTGATCATATGGGATTGCAACAAGGATTATGGAAAATCCTGTCAGCAAAGTGCTTTTCCCTTGGTGGGTGCTTGGTAAATTGTTTGGTGACAACATCATCTGCAAATTGCTGTGACAAGGGAGCTTAGGAATGTCAATGGCAGCCTCAAGAAGTTGCTTGCTGTGATCACCTTGGGCTTCCTGGCCCTCTCTTCCCTCCTCCTTGCTTTTACCACAGGCTTTCTTCAAACTTTGTATCACTAATTTATACTGCCCCAGTCCCCAACAATGAATCAATGAATTCCATTCCCCACCCCCTGCTTTTTTTTTTTTTTTCTGTTAGGCGCCCAGAAAGAGCCCAGCAGGATTTGGCCCAGTGCTGCCTCCCCATCTCCCTCCCCAAATTAAAGGCAAGCTCTGACTTGGCAGACTAGATTCATCTTACAGGTTCCCCAGGACCTGTGTGGGATAAGGATCTGGGCTGTTGCTAATTAGAATCAGTGACCCTGGCCTGATTCCAAAATTTAGAAAAAGACAGAGCTACCCTCCTCACATTTCCTGGTCATCATCCTTCTGGCTCCCTTTCCCCCAGAGCTGAATGGATCCATTTGTGTGAACCCTGAAAGTCCATCTGAGCAGTTGCTCTCGAGGTAGGATGGAGCATACCCTTTTGAGCTTTGCCGTTTGCTCATGTTGGTGACAATAGTGAAGCTAAAAGTGTGATATATAAACACATGAATGATGGGTGGCTTAGTGTCAGGCACCAAGCAAAAGCCACATGGAAATATTTATCTGTGCCCTCTTTGGACAAATGACACAGTTTCTGTGTCTGTTAAATGTTTTTCCCAGGTAAATTGTTCCATCTTATTAAAAAAAAAAACACTGATGGTGCAGGCGGGTCTTCATACCCAGGACATTTATATTAATCTGGATGCTTCAGGCTGCTTATAATTCTGTCATAACAGTCACTTCTTGAAATCAATGCTTCTTCTAGGGTTCCTTTTGAAATACAGTAGAAGAAGGAAATGTTGATGAAAAATGTGTTTTATGCAAGTTAAAAATTAGCTTTGAAAACAAAAGAACAGGGCCCATCCATCCCAGTGACATAGGTAAATATTATATAGTTATGCCTTATCAAAACCTAAATCCTATTTAAAACAAAATATAGTATTCAAGTAGCAGTTGCCATAGTGAAAATAACCTTCATGTCTTGTGTATCCTTTTCCTGTATTCCTAGCACTTAAGAAGTAGAGGCAGGGGGATTGCATATGCAATGCCAGCCTGAGATATGCTGTATAGTGAGTTAGAGGTCAAGCTAGGTCACACAGCAAGAACTCACCTCTAACAAATAAGTACAAATGGAAATGACTCTCCTTCAGAGAGTTGGCTGTCACTAGAGCCTGTGTTGTAGAAGAGTGTCTCTTCTACAGATCTTCTAAATCTCTGTTTCTGCACAAGACAAAGATAGTTTATAATGGGACACATACACACACATACACACACATGCACACATACTGCACATTAGCTTTCTCTTACTATATTGAATACCTACACATGATAACCACGTCATGCAGAAAGGTGTTCTTTCACTGGCAGGTTGAGAACATTCACTCTGTGACTGTCAGACCACATTGTTGGGCCTGCGATGAACCTCACCCCTCCACAGCACAGAGCATGTGGAGAACCACAGCTGTTCACCTCATGGCCAGGACATGGATGAGAGGAGACAGGGTAGGGATCAATAGAACATCTCAATGATCCAACAATTTTCAACAAACTCCACCTCTTAAATGTTCTATAATTTCTTCATAGTGGTGTTACTTTCTAGGGACCAACATTTCAACACATAATTCTTCAGAACACATCCTGATTCAAAGCCCAGCAATTGTTAACTATAACTGTGGTGCTTTAGAAAGTGGAGAGACCAGCTGGGGGCAGGGGTGGCGAATGCCTTTAATCCCAGCACTCAGGAGGCAGAGGCAGGCAGATCTCTCTAAGCTCAAGGCCAGCCTGGTCTATAAGAGTTAGTTCCAGTACAGGCACCAAAGCTACATAGAGCAATCCTGTCTCAAAAAAAAAAAAAAATGACCAAGAAAATCTAAAAGGAAGGCTAACTTGCTTTTAACGCTTTAATGGAGAGAAAAAACATTTGCGTGTTTTTTCACGGGCAGCAGTCACTAAGATAAATTTGTCATAGAAGTTGTATTTCAAGGGAACATATTTGGGATTAAACTGGAAGGGGACCGGGAGACAGAGGCTGTGTTTTATCAGAACAAGGGAAGCAATACAAAGTAGAACCAGAGAATCAGTGTCAAACTGGTTGCAGAATGCTGCATAATGTCATAGATGTGGCTTTGTCCCCAGTCCACTTTCCTACCCAATAATTCCATTACAAGACTGTCTGCAAGACAGACAGAGACTTGTTTGCTGGACGAAGGAGGGTATCAGGGGAACACCATGTGTTCACTCGTCTGATCATCTGGAATAGTTTCCTGCAGTCGACGTCACAAATTATTACACATTTCGTTGCTGAAAACAAGAGAAAGTTACCCTTCCCTGGCTCTGTAAAACAGGAGTGCAAATCCAAGTGTGTGCAAGGACAGACTATGTCTATAGCCTTCAGAGCAGAAACCTTCTTCACTGTTTCCAGTTTCAGTGACTGTCTACTTCCTGTGGTCTCTGTCTACTTGTTCACTTGACTTTGTGAGTCTACAGTCTTGCCCTCCCCTCTTGGTTTCAAATCTCTCCACCATTCCCTGAGAAAGACTCTTACATTGGAGCTGTAACCCACCTTGACTTATCTCATCTTAAGATCCTTGATTACAATTTCAAAAATATTTTTTCTCTAAATAAAATAACATCACTATTCCCTAGGAGCACAATATGAGTATATATTGAGGAATTATTGTAGCCTAACACGAACTCTTGAGAACCACATTATGACTTGGCCCATTTACAGATGGGAAACTTAGAGAGAACCTTCAACTATTTGAGTGGAATCCTGAATTAACATGACAACCTTGAACAGAAAATTCTTAGACATAGATTTTGAAGGAAAAACAAGAATGTCCTGTTTATGTCTTTCCTAAATATTCTTAAGTCTGTTATTTAAAAAAAAAACACAAATAGAACTCACATCAAAATGCAATATGCCTAAACCTGCAGTATTAGAAATAAAAATCACATGCATGCCTGTCACAGGCTTCAGAAAATGCAAATGAAGCTCTCACTGCCATGGGAATAGTAATCCAGTTCTGCAAAGAGACAAGACAGAATCCAGCTAGACTGTGGTGAGCAGGACTGTTGGGGAGGCAGAGTTATAAGAAGCAAGAGAAAAATAACAGTTAATATTTTTGGAGTATTATAGACCAGATATAAATGAAAGTGTTTGTTTGTGCTAGAGTGTTCCATGCTATTGAAGAAACAATAAATCAAATGCTTATCAAAGTTAATAAATGCTGAGATGGTGCGCATGACGGAGAGTCGCAAATCTCTGCTGTGATTACTGGGGATGTCACTCTGAACGTGGAGTGTAAGCAGCAGGCAGAGTAAACAGTGCATTCATCCTAGGAGGGAGACCAGAGCAACAGCACTACTGCAGCTAGGATCATGATGCAGGTTTGGAATTGAGTGTAGCTGGAATGTAACTGCAGGGGTCGGGATCAGGGATAGGGCACAACGTTTGAAGGGCAAAGAAGGCTAAAGAGAGATGATGCCATGTTTCTCCCTCACAAAGGCTCAAGTGTCCCCACTTACAGTGATGCACAGCATCCCCTTGGGAGGCTTAGTAAGTCCATCAGGATCCTGCCTCTGGTCCCTGGCATTCTGCATCTGACTGTTGCCCTGAACCATTGACTGGGAAAACCTGGAAACAACTCAGCTGATTCCAACTATCTCTGCAACAGTCTTAGGGAGGTGCCTTGTGCCCTCTTCAGCTATTGGTTGCTTCTCTTCTCTTCACTCCTCCAACTTCTCTGTAAAAAAAACAAGGTTAAATATTAGGCCATATATTTCATCTGTGATGTGACATATTGTGGGTTCTTCGAAAATACCTAATATCATGGTGTACCTGTAAAGTTTGCTTGTGAGTTGCATTTTACTTTTAATATTTTAAAATATTTAAAACTCTGGTGATGCTATATAGTAGACTGTCTTAGTTACTTTTATATTGCTGTGAAGAAATACCAGGACCAAGCAACTTTGAAAAGAAAGCATTCAGTTGTGGCTTACAGAAATAAAGAGGGAATCCTGTATAGCAGAGAGCATGGCAGGCAGATATGGCGCTGGAGCAGAAGCGGAGAGCTTTTATATGATCCACAAGAAGGAAGCAGAGACAGACAGAAAGACAGACAGACAGATACACACACACACACACACACACACACACACACACACACAGAGGGAGGGGAACTAAGTGGGAATTGCATGGGTTTTTGAAATCTCAAAACCCACCCCCAGTAACACACCTTCTCCAACAAGGTCACACCTCCTAACCTTCCCAAACAGTTCTACCAATTACAGACCAAGTATTCAGACATATTCATCTGTAGGGGACATTCTCATTCATACCATCACATATGTGTTTATTCTTTACTTAAATATTTACAGGTTTAAATATGATCCTTATGTAAAATACAATGAAAGTATCTGCAATCAATTGGATTTGAAATTGAAAAATAAAATTTTAGTGGAATGAAGGTATATTTTGCCTCTTGACTATCTACAACGCATATTATGGACAATAACTCTTTAAATGAATAGATATTATATCCACATAATATAATTTTATTTATTTTATGTGATTAATATTAGTTTGTGGAAACATTTTTTGAGTTTCAAAAGCAATCTTTTTAAAATTGGAGTGAGCTACCAAAACTTTATTTCCTTCATATGGCAAATAACACATGGTTTTACGTGTTGGTTGTTTCAAAGACCAAATTTATCTAATGACCATTGGATCTAAAAATGAGGTTAATAGGCTTCCAACCATTTGAGGTGACTCCTTGAGCCAAAATGCTTCAAGTTCACATGAAAGATCAAGTAAGCAAAACCTATCTTCCCCAAAATGAATCAAGAAGGCTGCTTACTGAACAAACCCAGTTCATGATCTGGTTCAGAAAGAGACGAGACAAAGGGGTGAAGATGCCAACAAGTTCAGACCCTCATAGATCTCCATCGGAAACGAAAATGTACAGTCCTTCATCTAAGTGTTCTGACTTTCAGAGAACAGCTCTAATGGATTAAAAAATCTTTGTTACATCTTTCTCAAGAAGAAGGTTTGAGGAAAACAATTACAGATTAGCGTAATAATGAATCGCAGACCTAGAAGATGCACCCTTGAGCTCCAATGTGGAAAAGCACTCATTATATTTACTATTGTCTCCAGAGGAGAAATAGGACCAATGCTGTTTTAAACATCAGCCCCAGGGTAGGACAGAAAGAGCAAGATGAGCTAATTTTAAGGTGATGATCTGTTAAAGAAGTATCTGTTTGTGTGCCATGTTTTGAAATTCTACAAGTACCTGAGTACCTTTGCCATTGACCGGATTTACCTATACCTGTTCTCACAGGGGTCCAGAAATTGTGATTTACTTCTTTACTGTAGATTCACTAAAATGTTCAGTGTTTCAAGCCACAGGAGATGGAACAGAGCCCATTAAAGAGGAAATAAGTGGCCAGAATCAGCTCAGCCACTCTAACCAAATGCACATCCTCAGATGGAGACCCACGGTCGGCTCTTTCAGATGCTATTTTCAAAGTCTTCACAAAGGACTGCGTGGTGATTATATGTATTCATCATGTGCATATCGTGTGCTCAGCTCAAAGGATATTTGAATGATGCATCGAGAATTAGTCCTAAAAAAAGGATTCTGCATCTGTAAACTGCTTCATCTCTGAGAATGGGAAGGAAAAAAAAATGGCTTGATTTTCTTTAAAAAAATAAAATAAAAAAATGCAACTCATAAAGCAGAGCAGCTTGTGTGAGTCTGTGTTAATGCCCCATTACACACAGACACACTGAGGATAATCACGTGCATTCACGTCCGCACAATCACACGCACACATAAACAACTGGGTGGCAATGCTTCTCTCTCATTATCTCCATCTTGAAATTCACTTTTCAAATCAAGGGAACCCTCCGCTCTGGCTCAGAGGCTTTCCCCCCTTCGTGCAGCAAATCCTGACCTCTCAGAGGATCTGAGAAAGCTGTGTCCAAGAACAAGTGAAGGCTAAGGGATTTTCTCTATGCCTTCCTTGGCTCAGTACACCTCTTTGTTTCACTGGTGTGGTATACACAGTGTGTATATACACATTAGAAAAGGGATAACTTAGCTGCCAGTTTCCCCGTTGCTTCTCATATCGGCCACTGATGACGTTCTGAAAGGAAGACACACAAATCACATTTCTTCCTGTTCTTCTATTTCTCCATGTCTTCTATGTGACCTGGATACCATGGGGCCTGAGGACTTTTCCTTAGTAAAAGTTCCTACTTGGTCTGGGCTGTTGTGTCAGTGATTCTGAGAGGCTCCTGTTTTATACCAGCAGCTATTGCCTTCTGATTAGAACCACCATGACCGGTGCTATAGCTGCCGAAGTGCATCCCTTGATACACCTTTTAGAAAACAGGCTCTTGAGATGGCTTGGTCAATATGGTGCCTATCACACATGGAGGAGTGCCTGAGTTCCAGTCTCCAGAACCCATAGACAAAGCCAGGCACCACAGCACATAGCACTGTGTGTATGGTAGATACATGTAAGCAGACCCCTGATATTCATTGGTCAGCTAAAGGGAGAAAGAACCAAAAGAAGACACCAGCATCAATCTCTGTCATCCAGATGCATGTAGATGCTTGGGCATGTGGACCCAACTGCATACATTCACATCCTTACACTAACAAGTATTTGTACTACATAAGACACCACACACAAACCACTCAAAAATTATCAAAGATAATAAAAATAGAGTTATCAAGGAAAATGAGGTGTATAAATGTCCTTTCTTAGCTGCTTCATTCTTTGTTGCTGTTTGTTCTGATTTCCTTTTCTAACATATCCCTAGAAGTCACCCTACGACATTACTAAGAAGTCCAAGAGAACATTTGCTTTGATCTTTGTCCTTTGTTTATCACATATTCTATTAGTGACCAGCACAGACGTATCAAATGTCTACCATAATGTACAAAGGACTATCCTGCTAACACTTGTTCCTAGCAGATCCAAAAGATTGTGAGCTGTATGAGCAGAGGGATATTTGTATTTATGCGTCAGGAAGTGCAATGGCCAGCTGCCATGGTGCAGTTACATAACAAGTGACTAAAGATTGTCCTAAGAGGGTTAGACATGCTCATTTCAGTGTCTACTAAGTACGTAACTAAATGTCTGCAACTTCTCTTACTGCCACTAGTTTTGGGTGTACTTAAGAAGGCTGCTTACAGTTTGGTTTGTTTTGTTTCTATAATTTCATTTTAATTTGCTTGAGTTTGGTTGTTAAATAAATAACAGGTTGTGGAGATGATAGATTAAATCGGTGGCTTCAGTTCATATCCCTGTCCTATGGATTTGGGTGTGTCTTTACATTTTCGCCCAGTGCAAGGTGAAGAATATGCCTGCCTTACCTTTAGGCTGGTCCTATTGCTGAGGCAGCTGACTGTCATTGTTCCTACTCTGAAGTTAAACTTGAGGAGAGAGGATGAGTTTTTGTTCTTGAATTCTTTTCTATCTCTGCCATAAAAATGTTTCTTTATCTGTTCGATGGAGACCATGAAGATAAGAACCAGGTTATTTGAATCAAGTTCCTGGTGGACCAGATGACCTCTTGACTGACCCAGAAACCCACTACAGGTGCATGCACAAGCCAACGTCTTATTGGTAGAACTACCCAATCAGATAGATGTACAACAAAATGCCAATATTTATTGTCTATTTCAGATAGACATAGTTGTTGTTTACTATGCTGCTGCCCTGTGAAAACAGATAATGGACCAGATGTCTTTGAACTCTCTTCCCTCTCCTTTCTCTCTCTCTCTCTCTCTCTCTCTCTCTCTCTCTCTCTCTCTCTCTCTCTCTCTCCTCTTCAGTGACTATTAAAGTTTCTGATTTCTGCCATAGTTAATCTATAGGCCTTCATTCAATAGATTACTTCTGTATCTGTAATCTTGCATTCTAATTGTAAATGCTAGGTTTTATGCTGTTGCAAACTAATGTATTTATACTGATCGCCACAATGGCAAAGAGCAGTGTTATACGCGGGGAAGAAGGCACACTGGACAACTTGGGAAACTCAACCTCAAAGACTTGTAATAAACCTACAGGGTAATTATGACTATTTTCATAGTCCCTATTTTCTAGAAGTTTTTCCTCTAAACACATCAGCAATGACTCAATAAATTAGACAATATAATAGAGTCCTAAGAATATTAGTCAATTCATTAAACTATATTTATTCAAAGCTGAGTCATGTACTTAAAATTCCAAGAAGCTTCATTTAAGATATTAGAGTGAATACACCGGATAAGTAAGACATACAGCGCCCTGTGGGATACTGCAGGTACGGACTGGGCTGTGAGTGACTCTCAAGGGGATGTGGAAGGGCAGTGGACGTGCTGTAAGGAGACCTCAGTAGGAAGACTGTGCAGTGTGTGGGACTCCCAGATCGGAAGGTAAGTGTGGAGACAACCTGTATAGAAAAAAAAAAAAAAAAAAAAAAAAAAAAAAAAAAAAAAAAAAAAAAAAAAAAAACAAGTTTGAACTTGTGAATGGAGGATTATCTAGAACAAAAGGAAGGAAGCAAGTGAGAGATAACGTGCCTGTTCCTTAATACAGAAAGGTCTTGAAAGGAGGTGGGAGGTCCTTATGTTATGAAGCCGATTTCAGGTTTCAGCCAAAGAATGGTCCTCTGTGTTAATAGAGAGACTTTCTCCTCAGTCTGTCCCATTAACCCATGACTAGGAAAAGTGCTGAAGACATGTGGAATCGGAAGTCTGGCAACGGCAACTTGCACTGAGTGAGCAATTTGTTTTACTATTATTTTGTGCCGTCAACCATCCTTCATGGAGTGTCCGTGATTTGCATGAGGCATCAAAGATATACTGGATTTCAAATAGTAGACCAAAAGTGGTTCCTGGTCACCAAGAGGATGGCCTAGAGAAGACACCTGGGGAAGAACTCTCTGGTGTCAGTATAATCTCTTGGAAATGATTGCTCAGGTGACTTTAATACCAGGAACTGAGAGTTGCAATTGAGCTATGTAATTTTCCTTTCGTCCAGCACAGCCCACACTTTTCTCAGGCTTTCTGTCTTTATCCCTGTGTTTTAAGATATTAAATAGTACTCAGAGTACTTTAGAAGAAGGTTCTGATCACTGGTTGTGATTTGGTTCAGATTCTCTCCAATTCCATTTTTTTCCTATTATGTTGTTTGTGTTTTCACTACATATTTAGTTCCTAAGTCTTGTTTCCCAGTTTATTTTAATTTGGCTAAGGTATTTCTTGTAGAATTGCCCCCTGTCTACTTCTTAGTCAAATAAAATCTGTGATTTGCCAAGAACTACTGAACTCTCCCCAGGTCATAGAGTGTTTCTTCTTTAGCAGTGCCTCCTTCCACTCTGGGATACTCCGAGTGACAGAATTGACACTCTGAAATTTTTGACACCATGAGCAAATCTTAAAGGTTAAATTGATTTTTAGTAGGCAAACACATAACTTGGTTTGTCCAGGGTATAATGAATAAACTAATGTAATCAGGACTAGATTAAGTGAGCTCCATAATGAAATTTAAAATTATTCAGACAAGTACGATTTGGACCAATTTTTATAGCAAATACCTTCTGTGTCCTACTCAGACCATCCCGATACTCGGCATTCTGGGCATGCAGCCCTTCTATCATAAGCACTTAGTCTCTCTGCCTGAGGGCTTTCTGAGGCTATTGGAGGCTGTAGTGTTCATATGGGGCAGGCTCCGGTGCTAGCAATCCAATATCTGAGTATGTGCTCTGTGGAAGAGCCACAGGAGTCAGTGATAATTAGAGCAGCCCCCACCCCGCATTGGGCGGAATAACTCACAAGCTCACGCTGGCATCCAGGGGCACCTGGCAGGACTGAGCTTAGGTGACCATGCAGTCCCCTCTGCTATTCCCTCTACTGCCTTCATTCCCATTCCTTTTCACTCCTCCACTTTTCACCTCCTCCACTCAAGGTTCTTTTTGAAACCATGTAGTGAAGGCATCTTTACTGTCCAGGCTTGATTCAGAGGACACTTAGGAAATTCTGCCCTGGGAGAGCTGCTAACTCAAGCAGAGGCTTAAGCAATTCAAATGAGTCCTAATGGCAACTGTCTTTTCCTTTCTCCTTAGCTTATTCCATGTCTGAATTGTAGCATAGTTCCTATGATTTAAATATGTATTCCTGGGTCTCGAGGGATGGCTCAGCAGTTAAGTGCACTGACTGCTCTTGCAGAGGACCTGGCTTCAGTTCCTGGCACTCACCAGGTGGCTCACAACCTCTGTAACTCCAGTTCCTGGAGATCTAACTTCTCTTCTGACTTTTGTAGACTTTAAGCACTCATGCGGTGCACATAGATACATATAGGCAAAATACACACATTAAAAAAACATAAAGCCTTATTTGTGTCTCTTTTTCTCTCTCCATCTCTCCCTCCCTCTCTCCATTTTCTTTTCTCATTTCTCCCTCCTTAGTTTGCCTCTTTACTCTCTTTGGTCTCTTGATATTTGAATTCTTATAGCCACTAGAATGAGTATCTCACATACTAGAATGAACTCAGTACTATCTTCATTGACCTGGCAAGACAGTTTCCCTTGATGACAAGCTAAGCTCTTGCTTTATAATGATGGCTGTGAGACTGTCTTGTTAGGACAGAGGCTAAGGTGGGATCATCTTTAATGACAATAAAAAGCACCTCATAAAACCTGACTCCTCAGGTTTACGGGCGTGAGTCTGGAATTTTAGCAGATGTAGACTTACTAAATCAGTCAGTCAAAAATTATATCAGTTGGAGTACAATGTTCCTGGCAGTCCACAAAACCTGATCATGTAGGTGATTTGGAGGCCATTGCCTTAACTCTTTAATTGGCCGTTTCAGTGCTAGAGGCAGTAGCTAATTGCCTGTAGGTCACTGTAGTCCTGGAGCTTAGGTAAATGTATATTGTCATGTGTCACATTTTCATATGATTCTTTTGCATAGGTTGGTAACAATGATGGCTGCATAATTAAAATTAAGACAAGGTGGTAAAAGTGATTCAATTAAAGCCCCGAAGCCATTGCACAGATTATCTGATGTACCCAAAACTAATGAATAGTTATAGCTTCTTTTTTTTTCCTCTTTTGCCTTCTTGTTCTTCAATCCTACATGCCTCGTGAATGCCAGGGACTCTTTTTAGGTATGCGTGATTGGATACTGAGTGGACAAGAACCAGGAGCCCTGAAAACAGACATTTGCGGAAGCTCTGTGGATGAGGACTTAAAGGGAAAGGAATCCTATGAGCCCTCCAGGAGGGCTCTCTTCAGCCGAATATTATTCTGAAAACATCTGCAGTGTTTCAGTCTGCACAGAGCAAGGATTCCGTACCAGGATGAGTGATGACAGTGGGCACAAATGAGATTTGTTACACCCCAAACATCCCATGTTTTACATCATTTTTTTTTAATTTTCCCAAGTGTCAAAGGGAGCACTCAATTGGAAGCAAGAGTGAGAACTTCAGATGCCATGTTTAACAACAATTTTAATTACTTGATGTTGTCATGACAACTGAATACAAATCTGCTTACACAAAAGCAAGCAGAAGTATGTCAGAAAGTGCAGAAGTTTCAGGTAGGTTATGTGTTGGTGTCTCCTGGATTCTAGATTTGAGAAAGAGCTTGTTGTCATTTATCCTGACTTTAGGCAGTTAGAAAGAAGTGATCGGCTTTGTCATATATAAATAGCAATATGGGGTGAGACTTAATGTTCTCAGGTCCTTGATTTGAAATAAAACTCCATTTGAGACAATGTCAGAAAACTAATAACCTGTAACTATCTAAGTTTGCCACTTACTAGCACCAAATGCCAGGAATTTTAAATATATTACTTCTTATGCTTAGAGTATCCTAGAAGAATTATTACTGCCTCATTTTAGGATGGGAGAGACTAAGTCTTAAAAAAGGATGGATAATTTCATCATGCTTATCTATCCATAAGTGTCAAAGAAGAGACTCCTTTGGGCTTATTGTTTCTCTTGGTACATAATAACTACCTTGAAATGTATGGCTTAAAACCAGCCTTCTCAAACCCTGGAATGATTCTGTGGGGTCCCTGAGTTGAACTTGAGCTATAGTCCGTGTCTCATGTAACATAGGATGAGTCACCTGGTCTTATGACTGAACTCTAGCATCTAGACTGTCTAATGCTCACTTGTGGGACTTGGGAGAGCTTGCCTAGAAGGTAGAGCTTAGCTGGCATGCAGCCATGACGTGACTCTCATTCAGTGTGGTTTTACAGAACATTTTCTCTTCACGAGGCCTTCTGATGGACTCTGTCTAGTAGAGTAGCCACACTAAACTTACACAATAGTTTAAAGTCCTTCTAGAAGAACCAATGGAAGGTGTAAGTCATCACATGGCATAAGCCTGCAAGCGATAGGATGTTACTTTTACTGTACTCTCTTGGCTTAAGTGAGCATTGAACAAGTCCAGCTAGTATGTTGAGGCTGTCCACAAAAAGGCACAACACCTGGATTTTCAGTTGACTCGGGGCCATCTCTACCATCCACAAGTGTGACTCTGAAAAAGGCATTTTACTAAACTTCCACACCAATGTCTATAAACAAGATGTATCCTTGTTTTCTGTCATTCTTCCTCACTATTATGGCTCTAACTCCTTCCATAAGACCTGGAATGTGACAGGCAGTCAGTAACATTCATCTAATAACTCTTGTTGAGTGATTAAGAGACTGCCATAGGAAGAGCTCTCACAGGCAAATTTGTAAGACAGATTTCCTGGTAGTGAGCTTGTATAGACCAGAACTAAAGACAATACAGTGATGTAAGACATTCCAGGTGTCTGCAAATGACCTGAAAGAGATCATCTCCCTGTTCTCTAGAGCATCCATAAGAGCAACAAGAGTCAAACCTTCATTATGGTCTCCACTTGAATTAATTAACTTTTTTATGAAAAGACAAAGAGACATTGTTAAGTAAGGACAGTCTTCCCTTACTTAACTGTGTATCTGTAGAAAGTTGATTCCAGGACCCCTATCAATGACTAAATTTGTAGGTATCTAAGTTCCTGTGTAAATTGGTGTAATGTGTCTATGTAGCTTCTGAATATCCTCCTATGTACTTTAGACAATCTCCAGATGACTTCTAGTAGCTAATGCAACATCAACACTATGCAAATATTGTTACTCAGGAATCAATGGCAAGAATGAATGCTCTCAATGTTTGAGTACAGTAATTGTTTTTTTTTCACAAATGCTTCCAATTCAGATTCACTGAATCTAGATGCAGAACAAGTGAGTGAAGAATGCCAGAGATGCTGATACTCACTCCCCCCCACTGCATTTACAAGCAAAGACACTGAGACTTGGATGGTAAGTAATATGACCAGTCACACAGTGACACTAGGTAGTAGAGCCAACCAGTCTCTCTATTGTCTGTCATGACTTTCCCACATTTGAAGATGGTTTCCTTCAACTAGAACCCAGAAATGTTACTCATAACATTCTACCCAGAAGAGTGTCCTATTTGGTAGGGTTTAAATTAATTCAGC
The DNA here is from genome assembly GCF_014885135.2 of Alexandromys fortis. Lineage (NCBI taxonomy): Eukaryota > Metazoa > Chordata > Mammalia > Rodentia > Cricetidae > Alexandromys > Alexandromys fortis. Next base: position 3,060,662 of record NW_026068076.1, on the reverse strand, counting down.
ATTAAAATGGAGAAAACAAGATAAAGCTTCCAGGCAACAGGCTAGAAGCCTGAAGCTGGAGGCCTTCGGAATTGCTCCCACATCCCCAAAACTGTACAGTTTTTGTAAAGTAAATGGCTTTCTGAGACCCGGTAAAGAAGACTTTCATTAGAAAACTTGAGTAAAAGCTGATGTGTTAAGTATTTTTCCTTTCCGTATCATCTAAGTCATGCTGGTGCTAGCCTCAATTACTTGAAAGATGGAAACCATGGTATTATGACTTCTAGGTTTGCCTAGAACTACTTGATAAGTTCAAGTCCAGCTGGGACAACATAACAAAACTTTGTATCAAAATTAAAAATTAGAAAAGGGAGTGGGAAATAGTTCAGGGAGAGAGCACTTATCCATCAAGCAAAATGGCACTGGTTCCATTTCAGCACCATCAAAAAGAAAACACTGTCCATATTTTTGTTTATGATTTCCTTTTATAGTCTTTCCTGTATACTTTGTAAAGTTTTGCTGACAGCCCAGTGATACTTCTATTGTTCTAAGAATATTCAGGAATATTTGTCTGCACTGGGGCTAGGGAAAAGGGATATTGAACAGTCCTGTGAGAAAGAAAACTGGGTAAATAAGGAGTAATATGTAACAAAACCCCAAATAGAAAATGAAGTATAGAGAAAGTAAAGAGAAGAGCTTCTCCCCTCCGTCTTCCCAGAGACAGTTGAGAGATGCCAACTTTACTATCAAGAGGTAGTTCAAATCTTCCTCAGAGCTTCGGCATCACTACTGTGGTGACTCAGCCTGGTGAGGGAATTCCAGCTCCGATCCACTGGGGAAGGTCTCTAGGGAACACAAGCCAATTTGTCAACACTGTACAGAGACAAATGGGAAGCCAATGATGATTTGCCTTTTCTGTTCTTTCCTAAGGTGTCTAGAATTTAGATATGGGGACTTCTCTAAGTTTGATGTTTATTCCACTCAGATGTGGTGGGAGGAGAAGTATGTGCTGCAGCAGAAGATATCACAAAAGAAAAGCAGTTTTACATTTTCTTGGAGGCTCACCCAGAATATGAAAGACAGACAATAAGACATACTGGAGCGCATGGGGAGATGGTCATGGCGGCCACCTTGCAAGGCCTGAATCACATGGTATGCTTTGGGTGGGGAATACAAATGTTTCTGCCCTCAGAGACAAAAACCTAACAACATGAGTGAAAAATAATAAGGAAAATGACAATAGTAAGGCTGTAAGGTAACATAGAAAGGAGACAAAGACACTGAGAAGAAGAGACATCATGTAATCCTTTAATCCTGCTGCCCTAAAGGATGGGGAGAGACAAGGTAATAACGGCCAGGAAGCAGGTGGATTTCCTGCCCCCATACATCTCTCCAAGTGGAGCATTCTTCCTCTTTCTTCTCTTCCATTATTCAGGAAGAGACTAATAAGGGGTACTTTGCTCTTCGTACTTCTGTGTTCCTAAGAGAGCCCTAGAGCAACTCCAGCAAGCATTCCAAGTCCTAATGGATGCCTGATGTTTGTGGTGAGAGTCAGACCATTCGTACCTATTCTGAGAATTCCGTACTGTGGTGGAAAATGAGAGAGAATCTGCCTCATTTCTGGAATGGCGAATTGGGGTTCTGAGAGTATTCACACAGCCAAACTCCCCGTGGTTATGGTACAATGGAGTACAATGGTATCAAGTGGCGATACCTCCTCTGTGGCATCAGCAGCTAAAAGAGTCTCAGGAATCAAGTCTGAGGCAACTAACTTACCTGCTAAGCCTCCAGTAAACTGGCTATAGTAAAGAGGCTGGGTAGAAATCCACCCCCCATACACACACACACACACACACACACACACACACACACACACAGTAAACAAATGAATACATTTTCTGAACTCAGTGGTGACAAGGCATGTCTTCTTAGTCACTGTGGCTGCAGTCCACCATTGATGCTATTCCCTGCCCCTCTCTTTATTAAGCTCTTTAGTGCCTCTTATTGGAGTCTGGTAAAGTGAGGTGGCACCTTGGAGTTGCTTCCAAGTTCCAACTCACTGCTCTGGACTAGAAAATTATTATTCTCAATTACAATTGAACATCACAATTAGATTTTTAAACAAGTTTTCTGTTTCTTATCTAGACAGTTGAATAGAAAAGATGACTTTGGGGACTATAACAAGCAGTTATGGTCTTAAAATTATTTTGATACTGATTAGCTAGATGTTTGGTGACAATTCTATAATAGAATCCATTAAACCTGATGTTTCATACACCCAGCAGTATATATATTCAATATGGCTCTTGTAATGTCTTCCTATTTACTTAGACTTTATAGATTTCTTTATGAATCAAGGTATTACCCAACAGTGAGTAAAGTTAAAATCTACTTTTCTGACCCCCTTGAGCAGATTTTAGAGCTGAACACTATAGCCTTAGATTTTAACTTTGTCTGACTCTGAACTTTTATCATCAGACGTTAGGGCAAAAATGCTTTTGAACTAATGTTACCCCATCATTTATTCAGAGGAATGAAAAATACTTATGTTATCAATGTTATCATAAATTTTCTTATTGATTTATTTACTAATATGTTTTCAAAATTTCTCTTTGGGAATTAAAGAAGTCTTAGTTTTATTGAACGCCAACACAAAGAAAAAGGACTCTATACTGCCAATACTATGCTTTCTGAAAAGAAGCAGGAAATAAACTTATCAATAAGTAACCTCAGATATCAACCAGTGCTTTAGGGGCAACAAAATGGTCAATGGAAGGAAGAGGCATCGAGCTGGGAGGCAGTGCTATTGGCGGAAGCGGGAAGAGAGTGTCTCATGTCCACAACTCAGACTTTTGTTGGATGAAAACCTTCAGAAAATAATTTCAGGAGGACGAATTAGGGAGGACTTATGTGATCATTTCATCTTGTCCCATTAGTCTCTATAACACTGAGACTGGGAATGGACATTGGAGATAGGGTGGGTTGTTAAGAGTAGACTCTCAAGGGAGTGATGATTTGTTTAAAATGTAAAGAACAACAAAAAAGGAAACCCGGTGTGTTAACAGCTGTTAATCTCAGCAGAAGGAAGCAGAGGCAGGCGAATGTCTGCAAACAAGCCACGGTTACATAGTGAGACCCTGTCTAGAACAAAAATAAAAAAGAACAAAAACAAAAGCTAACTAATAAAATGCAGAGGGAAAAGTTTGGGCAGCTGGGATATTATGGGGTGCCAATGACTGTCCCGGATAGTATGGGGGCACTGATGACTCCTGGATAGTATGGGGGCACCAATGATTGTTCTGTATAGTATAGGAACACTGATGACTGACCCAGATAGTATGGGGTCACCAATGACTATCCTTCATAGTATGGGGTACTGATGACTGTCTTGGATAGTATGGGGGCACCAATGACTGTCCCAGATTCCCAACCCTTTTCTCATTGAAAACTGGAGAGGACAAAGCCCAGTTTTCCCAGAGTTACTTATTGTCGGCATTTCAATGTAGCTCACTGTTGGCCTCTTTCGGGGGGCAGAAATTGAATCCTAGGTCTTGCACCAGCTAGTCAATTACTTGATCATTGAGACTCACCCTCAGTCACAAAGGGCATACTCCAGGGGTTTGTCTCTTATTGAAGGAAACAGAAAGTCAAAATCAAACCAAAACAAACAAATGAACAACAGCAAAAAATCCAATTCCTATATTTTTGCAAAAAAATATATATATTTTCAAGATAGGGTTTCTATGTATCTTCGGAGCCTGTCCTGGAACTGGCTCTTGTAGACTAGCCTGTCCTCGAACTCACAGAGATCCTCCTGCCTCTGCCTCCTGAGTTCTGAGATTAAAGGTGTGTACTACCACCACCCAGCTATTTACTTTAAAATACTGCTTTATTTATTTAGGTGTGAGTATATGTTTGTAAATGTGAGCATTTGAAGGCCAGAGGACAAGATTTTGGCCTGTGAACTTCTGTCTGTCTCTCCTGCCTCTGCCTTCTATCTCCTTGTAGGAGTAACAGGATTACAGATGTATACCACTGTGTCTGGCTTGTTGCCTGGGTTCTGGCAATAAAAATATCAGGTAATCACACATTCATGCTAGTTCTTTTATCAACTAAACCATCTTGCCAGCCTCATTCCAATTTAGTCATGGTCCATCCACATGTGTCCTTCCCTTTCTTTCCCTTGCCTTCATATCAGTTAAGACCTGTGGTATAACCAGAACTTTCTGTGAATAAAGCAAACACCTGCTCTTAAGAAGCTTGTACTGTCATTGTGGGGAATGAAAATAAAAAGAAACATACACACATCCCATTTTTAAAACACGTTTATATCAAATGCTGCAAAGAGTGGACAGGAAAGACAGTACCAATGCTACTGCAATGTGTTATACATGTAGGTGGAGAAGCGATCTCTCAAGTAACAAGATTAAAAAAAAAACTGACTTTAAGGAATTGAAAAAAAATGTGGATACCCAGAGAAAAGACATTCTAGGCAGAGAGATCAGTGAGCCAAAATGTTTCTGAGGCCGCAGTTTGGAAGTACACCATAGGTAGGAATTATGGAGGAAGTTTTTGAGTCCTTGTAGGGGATCTGAATTCACTTTTAGAGAGCATACTCGGAGGAAATGAATGTGTGTTTCAAAATGCCTGATGAAAGCAGGCAGGATGGAAAGAAAAGATGACAGCAAGTGTTTTGGATACAGGGGGTTGAAGATGTCCGTGGAGACATGAGGTATAACTACACACTATCCAGTTGGATATATGGAACCCAAAGTCTTGGCAAGGCTTACAGATTTCATAATCCTTAAAATATAGATGAAAGTTGAAACCAGATGATGGGCAGGATTGCTTTGGGAAAATATAAAGAAAAGAAAATGAGGACAGAACAGGGTGTTATTTTAAAGCCATCCCCCCAAACCCGCCTAGGGCAGCGATTCTGAGCAGACTGTATTGGAGTCTTCCCGTCTATGTATTTCCAGAGACTAACAGAGTAGACTCTGGGGACAGCGCCATGGCATCTCTCTCACCACTTCTGCAGGAAGCACTCTCGGTTTCCAAACACTGAGAAGTTGTCTTCGAAGTCTGTCTTCCACTTATCTTGTTGACACATGGGAAGAAAGAAACAGCACCTATCTCTTGCCCAAGATGTGGGTTATTAGGATGTCCAGGCTATGAATGCCACATGAGTGGCAAAAATAACAGCATGAAGTTCAATAAAGAAGTGTATCTTACAATGAACATATTTAAAAAATGCCCCTCTCGGTGGCCAGGACAGAGAGGATTGTGGTGGCATTTAAGGACATTGGCAGTCTTCAGTGAGGGCTTTGTGAAGAGGCAGATATATTCATTACCTGCAGGGATGAATCAACTCACTAATGCGTAGTTAAGGGGGTCTCTACATTCTTTTGTAGAAAAGACATATATAGCTCTTCACTCCAGAGGGATCCAGACAGTAAGAAATGTACACTGTAGCTACAAGGAAAAAAAAAACTATAATACATCTAAAGATTAATCAGAGTATACCACAGCTTCAGTTCTGGGTGTATTTGGAGTTTAGTTTTCATTCATACAAAACTGTGTTATGGCTTCAGAGCTTCTCTTCTGTAATAGGGAATGCAGATTGCTTCAGCTCTGACACTACCACGAGTTCTGGTGGCATTCTCACCAGAGAGAGGCATGGACATCACCCATGCGATCTCCTTGGCCATCAGTCAGGACAGTTCACCTAGCCTGGATACGGAGCTCTGGGATGTCCTGGCACGGCTGAAAGAAGCATAAAATGGAAAATCACTTTGAGCTACAGTTTGTTGGGTTTTATTTAAAAGTGAAACAGTCATGTTCCTTATGCCCCCACCAGTTTCACTCCTTGGTATTGACCCAAGAGACAGGTAGGTATGTGTTCACAAAAACAGCTTCTCCAAGAATATACACACGAGCTTTGCTGAAAACCTAGTAATATCTGAACCACTCACTCGATCAACAGAGTAAATGGCTGTGCTTATTGATACAAGAAATGGGTGGGTTTCTAAACCATTATATTGAACAAAAGGAGCCAAGTACAAAAAGGAATGCACAGTGTTCTATAATCTATATTGAGATTAGGAGGAGACAAAGTTAAAATAGATGTCATAAATAAGAAAGGCCCTCCTACAGATGAACAATTGACAGGAAGGGAACAGAGAGTGCTCTCTGTGCTTAGGGGCGTATGTGAAACTTATTTTGATAGCTTTATGAATTCATCAAATTCATAGAATTGAATCTTTACCTGTTTGTATATGAAAATTATATTTAAAAGAAAGTTAAAGTTGAAAAAATAGGAGTTGCTTTCTTCCGTTGTTCTGACACAACACTTCAGCAAGCAACCCAACTAAAGAAAGGATAATTTGTTTGTTTGTTTGAGAGAGTAGGCTCATGATTCACCCTAGGGTGGAGCGCCTGGCTGCAGGAGCATGAACAGTTGGTCATGTTGCCTGTGTAGTCAGTCAGGAAGAAAAGAGGGAGAGAAATGGAGCTAAGCTGCATAACTTCAAGGTATGTCCCAGTGGCCATTCTCCAGGTAGACTCCAGTATTCAAACCAGGTGCTAGTGGGAAAATTGTTGCATCCCATTCACATAAGAATTTAATAAATTTCTAAATTAATATGAAGATATACACCCAGTCCTTGGAAAGCTGAGGTAGGTAGAGAGAGTAAGGCCAGAAAGGGCTACATACAAGAATGACTCAAAAGACGAAGAAGAAGTAGAATAAGAATAAGAATAAGAAGAAGAAGAAGAAGATTGAAATCTACTTAAACCTACAAAATTTTAATTTTAAAAATGCCACTTGTGTCCCATTTGGGCTTCAATCCCAAGAATGTAAAGTCCAATTTCTGTTCATTACATCTCTTTCTAATCCCTCAAAGGTTCAATTCATTGCCCTAAACATATAAAGCCAACAGCTTCTAAGAGAGAGAAACAACTTTATTAGAGAAAAAAAACTTTCAGGTTTTCCGCATCTCCCTTGAAAATATCCAAACAGAACTCCTCTTTCGATTAGTGAAAGAAGACAGTCTCTTTTCAGCTGAATCTTATTACGGCACCAAAGTATTGTGTGGCTAGATGAGAAAGCTGTGAATCAAAGGGTTCACGACACCTTCGCTGACATAGAAAAGCAAAGGTGGCAGAGACCCACCTCTGCATTGTACTGCCATCACCTGACCTTGCTTCTCTAGCCCCTGGCCCCACCCACAGCAGCTCAGATGTACCTCAGAAGAAGGAAGGGGAAGGATGTGACTTTGTGGGAGAGGTCCCGTACATCACACTTTGCAACCTCAAACTCAAGATAAAATTGGGAACTAAGATGCTTTTATCACTCTATTGGGAAACTGGACAGAATAAAAGTCCCATTCTCTTTGTAATATTAGCTGGCTAGTTCAGCATCTTCCCATTGATTATATTTCAACATAAAAATGTCACATATATTTTGGACCTCATTTTTCTCTTTCCTTAACATATGTATGAAAGGAAGTATGTGTGTGTGTATGTGTGTGCGTGCATGCATGTTTGTATGTACATATCTATCATCTCTACCATCTATTTGTCATCTATAACAGCATCTAATGGGAACCAACAACTGAGCTTGTAGTTTTGTCTCTTTGGCAAGATGAACTAGAGACACAGAGAAGATGTGATTATGGCGCCATCAGAGGCTACAACCAATAAGTGGTTGGAGTCTTGCCCCCAAATCACACATGATAGCAAGTAACTGAGTGAAGTGTTTCTAAGCAGTCAAAATTGAAGCACAGAATCTGTTATATTAGCTCTTTGTCATGGTCGTAGGCATTTATTGACTCAAGTTACGCATGACACGAGCCCTTCATAGGGGTCCATGGAACTAATGAGAACATGGCTCTAGAGAACAGCTGGCTTCTCTCACCGCAGTAGACCAGTGCAGTTCCTAAAAGCATTCTGAAACTTGCTCATGTTATCATCATAGACGCTTCAGACACAAACCATTAAGGTCAAACTGGTCAAAATGCAGAGATCAACTTATTATCGGGTGCCTACTCCCAAGAATATATCCACAGCACAACTCCTGTACCCAAGCTCAGGACACACCATGGAGGAGTGTGGAGGAAGGTTGTTAAGAGCTAGAGGTGCAGGGAATATCATGCCCGCTTTTAGCAGTGCTTTGGGAAGTTTTGTTGTTTCTTTAGGTTTGACAGAGGCTAATAATTTTCTAAGATGTATGTATTTATGCTTGTTGGGGGGCAGGTGTGTTGTTTCAAGTAGCTTTATGTATTAAGCTTCCAATAATGCCCCAAACGTCACATTCATTGTGAATTTAGATATGCATAGACAAGCTTTCATGGATAAAAACATTATACTTGTTCAGTCCTTTATAATCTTTTACATTTTGGTTGTGAGCCTAGCCTTTAACAGCTGAGCCATCTCTCCAGCCCGACATGTGCTCAACTATGTTCATAGCAGCATTGTTTGTCATAGCAAAGCCTGGAAACAACCTAAATGCCCCTCAACTAAAGAATGGATAAGGAAAATGTGGTACATTTACACAATGGAGTACTACGCAGCAGAAAAAAATAATGACAGCTTGAATTTTGAAGGATGGATAGAGCTAAAACACATTATTTTGAGTGAGGTAACCCAGATACAGAAAGACAATTATCACATGTACTTATCATAGGTGGTTTTTTAAACATAAAGCAAAGAAAACCAGTCTACAAACCACACTCCCAGAGAATTTAGACAACAATGTGGATACTAAGAGAGACTTACATAGATCTAATCTACATGGGAAGTAGAAAAAGACAAGATCTCCTGAGTAAAATGGGAGCATGGGGACCTTGGGGAAGGGCTGAGGAGAGGGAGGGGATACACAGGGAGGGGAGCAGAGAAAAATGTAGAGCTCAACAAAAATCAATTTTAATAAAAGAATCTCTAGGGACAAAAGCAACTGGATGCAACAACTATCTTGGAACCATGATGGCAGGAACTTAGTGTCAGGAAACTACCTCGGAACTTCTTAACAACAAACCTGAAGGAGGCAGAAAGTGTCTGTAGGAAAGAACTCAGGATACTTGAACTTGGGATAGAAAGAACTATTGGTAAAATGATATAACTTACTCTAGTCTAGTAGTGTGCTCTAGTATGGGAAGCTTTCCTCTTTGAACCCAGGCTCTAGGAAGCTTGGCCCAGCTTTGGGTTGCACAATGGCTGTGAAAACCCGAGAGCTTCAGCAGCTTTGCTTGTGAGCTGCTAACAATGTGTCTGCAGAGGTGTGCTTCCCCGTCACCCCATGCCATGCCTGTGGAGCAGAGCAGAGGATCACCTCCAAATTAAAGGGCTTTCGGTCCCGCTATATAAACATCTGTGTACTGCTTCTGTTGTGGATCTCCTTCTGGAACAACTTTTAGTGGAGCCTGCGGTGCAACCCAAGGCATAGACCTTCAGCCTAAACATAAGTCTGACTCCAAGAAATGAACACCCACAAGTGGCTTCAGCGGTTCTCGGTTCAGTGGTGTAGACTTGGAATCCAAACTGTAACCATCTGGTATTCTGACAGGGGCTGGTGTGGTGTGTTCAGAGGAGTGTCTTTCCAGTTAGGTGAACAGATCCCACACCCCCATGTTTGGTGTTTCTCCTGACCTCCCTTCTTATCCTTAAGCAGCTGGCTGTAGAGATACCCTGGGTCTTTTTGAATGAAGCATTTGAAGCTCTGTGAGTTTCTATGTGTCTGTTTTTTTGTGTCTGTTGGGTGGTCCATGCCACTTAATGTATTTTATATTTACTGTTACTTTGCTTGATTCTACAGAGTGAGAGAGGAGATGGAGAAAGGAGGGTAGGAGAATTAAAAGGAAGGAAATAAGAAAAAAAAGTGTGGAGATGAGAGCCAAAAGGAAGTGTCAGTAAACAGGAGTTTCTTAGCTAGTTTCTAGACTTAAGTTATCAATTATACAAGATTCATTATGTACAATAGTCACACATTTTAATTATTCTCAGACATTGTATTGGTGTAGTTATGATAAGAAATATGTTCCTCCAAAGTTCACATGTTGAAGCCAAACAAAGTTCACATGTTGAGTCTATAAGCATGTTTGGAGGCAGAGCCTTTAAAATGAGATCTTTTCAGTGGGTTCTATTCACATGAATGTTTGGTGAAGATAGGATCTTCAGAAAGGTGATGAATTAAAAACAGAGGTGATAGGCTTGGACCCTACTACAAAAAGACAGGAAAGGGGATGCTAGAGATCCTTTCAGAAAGAGAAAAGGCTACTCATGGACACAGGAAGAAGACAGCATTAATTCCCTTCTTTGGAAACTGCCACACTTCTAAATAACAATATTAAGGACCATATGTTACAAGAGTAAATTTTAATCACCAAAATAAAAAAAAATAAGACAGCAAGGAAAGAGAAATTTCACTTGCCATTTCTCTTGATCTACCAAGAGCTAGCCAGTTTTGCATGTCTGCGTCTTAAGCTGTGTTTCTAAGCATAACAGTTTCAGGGACACAGGAAGCAATTTCACATGACACTTCAAGGATAAAAATAACATCACTAAGATAACATTAGCAGTTTCGGTAATCCTTATAATTATCTTCATTTAACAGGAACATTATTTTTATCCACTTTTATTAAATAGAGCACAGAATATTGGGAAAGGAAGGATGGAGAAGGGAGCAGGACTTTCAAGGCGAAAAATCTTACTGTTTCTGAAGTCACAGGAACCAAACTCATAGCCTCCATAGTTTAGTTCTGTTCTTTGAAATTGGTGTTATCGGTTGTTTCCTTGTTGCTGTGATTTAACACATTCTAGAAACAACTTGGGAGGAACTTCTTACAGGTTAAGGTCCGTTACTAAGGGAAGCTATTGCAGGAGGTCAAGGCAGGATGCTGGGGACATGAACTGCAGCAGAGACCATGGGACAATGCTGCTTACTGGCTTGCTATTTCTGGTTGCTCTGTACCCACCTGCCCAGGAATGGGCCTGCCTACTGTGGGTTGGACTTTCCCACATAAATTATCAGTCAAGAAAATGCCCCACAGACATGTCCTACAGTCCAGTCTGATGAAGGCGATTCCTCAAATGCAATTCTCTTCTCCCAGATATGTCTAGATTTGCGTCAACCAGATAAAAATTAACCAATTAGTCTTTGAAAAATCCTCTCCCGAGCCCCAGCTCCCAACAGTGAAAACATGGCTCCTCTCACAAGCGCCAGCTACCATCAGTTAAAACGTCACCCAAAGACAACTCGAATTTCTCTAGCAGAATTACGTCAGCTCCCTAACTGACCATCCCTAAGCAAAAGGCAGGTATTCCTTTTGTTGTTTGTGTTTGGCTTTTTGCTTGGTACCTGCAGAGGAAAAAAGAAGACATAGGGTTCCCTGAGACTAGAGTCACCGACAGTTGTCACCTGCCATGTGGTTCTGGGATCTGAACCAGGGGCTACTCTGCAAGAGCATAAAGTGATTTAGACCCCTGAGTTAGTTTCTCCAGTCCAACTTGTTATACGTCACACACACAAAAAAAGTCATTTCAGTATGACCATAGGCCCCTGTCTGGTAGACTGTATGAATGAAGAGTCAATGGACTTTGTCATGAGTTGATGAATTCTAAATTCTGAGTTTGGGGATGTTTTGTAGAAATGTGACTCTAGGAAATTGTTCAGTTGACAGCACTTACCTCATGGGAAATGGGACCAAGGCTACTCTTGAAGCTAGGGAAAGCCAAGCACACAGGAAAGAAGCCGGGCATTGGGTGAAAAATTAGGGATGGGATTTAGTTTAAGCAGAAATGCATACACAGAATCAGGTAAGTGAATGTTTGGGAGTGATTTGTTGCTACCCTTCTCCTAACTTCCAGAGCACGTAGATGTGTTCGCTCCCCTTTGGGCACAATAGAAGTCCCCAAATTTCCTGACCACTCTACAGTGAGTGTGTTCTGCAGAATGCAAGTCAGTGATTAGCAATTTATAATCAGGGGCTAAAGAGATGGCTCAGTGGTGAAGAGCTCTGGCTTGTGGAGGAGACAGGTTTAATTCCCAGCACCTACATGGTGTCTATAACTCCATCTCCAGGAGAACTGATGCCTGCTGTGGCCTCCATGGGCACTGCATACACATGGTACACAGACATCACTTATACATATAAAGTAATAAATAAATAGCTCAGAAAATGAAATTTATAAGTGGTTCTAGGAGACCCGAGTTTCTTTTACTGAAAGTATTTACTGTTATTTAAGTTAGTAAAATTATCGTGTAGCCCATGAACTCAAAATGCTAGAAAAATACTATATACCAACAGCCAAATACGTTTCTGCTAACCAACCCTCGTCCGTTAATCTCAAAGTGCTTTGCAAATATAAATTAATTAAGGTTCAAAATTAATTAGCATGTATTAATTTCTCATTGTATAGAGCAGACTTTGCGGCTTCGTTGATTTTTATGTGCTAATAGGCTGTGACTGGCTTTGTAATTGTTCCGTTTCCATGTGCAAAGTGGGAGAGGAGGAGAAGGAACAGACTGACACCATTTGAGGAAGGGAACAGTGATTCTGATTCTGACTTTGCAGCTGACTGTGTTTTCCAAATGCTGCCGCTGCGACGAGGAAGACTGGCTGTGTGGATTCAGCTCTGGCCTGCTGTGTGGAAGGCAGGAAAGCTGAATAGGAACTCCAGTTGCATTCCCTTGCCTTCTTGCTCCCTTCCTGCATGCCAGCGTTTTAACATTTTGCCTTGACCTAGTTATATGGAAACAGTGATGCTGATGTCTGGAGAAGACATGGATAGTTTTTGTGGTGTGAGTGCCTCGAGAATGTGACCCCAGTGTCTGAAAAGGGGCAAATGCTGACAAATCAGATATTTCCATATGAAAGATAACTTGGACTAAATGCACCCAAGATTTGCAATGGAAATGTCTGTCTGGAGAGTAATTAGAAAACATAAAGCAAAAAAAAAAAAAATGGGGGAGGAGTATATATATATGTGGGAGTGGAATTAGGGATCACTTTTGTGGGGCATCTTCTTTTGTAAATGTTATTACTTTCCAACAGTAGATCAGGATTTGGAATTTGTTTGTTTTTACAGTCGCAGTCTTAAAATATTCACTATGAAATATTCTCTGTTCCAAACGAGAAAGCCGAGGACCAAGCTGGCAAGTTCTGGCTGGCTGAGTGGAGCCTTCGCATCTGCATCGTGTTAGGAGAGCCCTGACCCTGCCTGTGGAAGGGCAGGATGGGGGTAGTATTGCTTACATATGTGTCTGGAGCTGAGCTGGGCTTGGCTTCTGAGGTGTCCTTCTTTCAGGGTCAGACCCAGGCCAGTGCGGATTTAGCCTCCTGGCCTTGATATACTCCACATGGCTCCCATTCTCCATCCATTCGCCCGGTCTGCGGCTGATCTGCAATGCCTCTGCTCAGGCTTCTCGGGCTGTCCCATCCTGCCACAGAGAACGCAGCTCATTCTCAAGCAGCCCCACTTTCTAGCTCCATGGGCTACAATAGCAGCAACATTTCTGAGATCCACATGGCTACTTGGGGCCGATGCCACTGGTCACTGACATTGTACTTACGTTCTCCTCAGCCACAGTGAATTTATAAGCAGATGAGTAGAAAAGATGTTGATGAGAAAGGAACCACCCCCTTTTAGGAGCCAGAGAGCCATTCTTCTCTGAGAGAAATGGTCAATTATTTTCTGAAAATGAGGAAATCCTTTGTTGTCATTTGAATCCAGGCAGTACCAGCCTTAGATGAAGATACTGAGCAATTGCACTCTTTGTAGACTCACCTCTCTGCCCTTGCTTGTGGCGTGGCCACAGGGAGCACTTCCCCAGCTCCTGTCCTGCTGTGCATGGCCTGACCATTCTTCAAGCCCTAGCCTCTGTCCTCAGTTCTTATTGAAGTTTAGCCCTCGGCTGTCTTCGGCCTCTGGACCCAAGCGGCATTATTGTCTGAACTGTTCAGCAATTAATCACTACAACACGTCCTTGTGACATCTTCCACATTGTGTCATTATTAAATTCAAACAGCCAAACTTTTCAGGTGCCACACACCTTCTTGTCTTTTCTGTAGCAGGGACCAAATGTTGTACTCAAAAGTCTCTTCACTGCCTGAGGTATATGGTCTCAGTAACTATTTTTCCCTTGATTCAAAATACTAAGACAAGAGGAGACAACTGTTTTAACCACTTATTGAGGAAAAACAGCAACTCGGCAGAGAGTTATATTTTTATACTACGTGTATATATAAATTCTTACCTATCATATTTTCTTTTTTACTGAATTCAGTTTTTAAAAACAAGTTAATTCACTAGAAAGAAGTTGGCCAAAACATATTGGAATCTACAATACTTGTGGGACACCCAAACAACTGATTTCTGAACTATCTTGTGCAGAAACTGAATGGTACTGCATTCCTCCCCGTCTACACTTTTGTTATTTGAAATGATTTCCGGTGTCACTGAATAGGGGGCACAGCCCCGTAATTTGAGAATTTATGTTACCTGTATCCTTCCAGACACTGACAAAGCATTAATGAGATTCAATTCCAATTCGGCTTCAATGGCCATCCCAGACACGGTTGGCTATCAGTAAGGAACCGTGCTATGTGACCAACGTAACCACCAGGGCCATGTCTGTGAGCAGGACCAACATAAAGAAAAAGCCAACATAAAGGAAAAGGGTAGTCAGAACCACATTTTATCCACGGCAAGCCTTACGTTTGGTCTTTAATGATGTTCAGTTAGTTAATAATGCCATCATCCACTTAAGGTACTGATCAAAAAAGCTGGACTGAGTCTTTCTTACTCTGTCTTGCCATAACTTCTTGATACTGCTTCCTAGCTGCCTCTTTTTTAAATCCTTTTTTTGTGACTTCGAAGGCAAGGAGGACCCAAGCCCTTGCCCCTTGTCAGCTTAGCTAAGACAGTCTTCGAATAGTTCTCCTGGCTTCCAGCCCACCCTGTTGCAGTCACACTTCACATAAGACACTGTTAGAGCAGAGGTAGAGTGAGGTCAGCGTCCTGTATCAGGACACAGCTCTGCTCACCACCACCACCACCACCACCACCACCACCACCACCACCACCACCATCATCATCATCATTATCATCATCATCATCTTACTTATTCGCTCATTCAGGGTTAGCATTGGTCATCATCTATGACAGGTCACCATCTTTTTAGGAAAATCAAAGCAGGCAGAAAGTCGAGACACAAACTTTTCCTATACACATAGTTTCTCAAAGGAGGTAGACATGACAGAAGAGCCAGAGAGGAGTGATCCCAATGAAGGGAACTTTCAGGTGGCTCTGACTTGGGTGAAATGTTAGTCTTCATGATCTGAGAAGGAACCATCACAAAGACAGCGTGTAAGAGCAGATCGCAGCTGAGGGAGGAGGCAAGTCAGTGGATCTGACAGGGGATACAGACGCTGCCAGTGTGAAGTTTGTGCCCTGGACAAGGGGCAGGGTGGAGGATGGCAGGACTAGAAGGACTGGGAAGGGCTTGGCAGTCGCTGGAAGCAGCATTTTCCTATGTTCAGTAGAAATCAAATATGGCTGCAGGAGTGTTTTGAAAGTTACATCACACATAGCATTTACTGTAGCTCCTATGAAAATGGGGTAATGAATTGGAAGAAGTGGTCAGAGGGTACAGCTACAAGATAGCTGGTTATTCTGGGGAGAAGAGGGTGGCAGTCGATCGTTCTGGAAGTACAGCCCATGAACCTAAATAACTGTCAGGGAGGGGACGGAAAGGGATGAAGGAAGAGACACCTAAGTTAGACAGGCATTGGTGTCTGTCTGCTTGGGTCATTTGTTGCTGTTACAACAAAATGCTGTTAAGTTAAGAAAGCCAGTAAGTTAGAAATAATATAATGCAATCCATCATCTTTCTGAGGCTGAGTAGGTCATTAATGTCCCAGGAGCTTTCGTATTTGGTAAGGGATGATTTCATGACTGTACAAAGAGAAGAGTGTCTTCTTGGGTCCTCAGGTAAAGGGAAAGACAAAGCACCTTCTTTCCGGCCCAAAGGCACCTTTCGAAGGCCTCATCTCCTAACAGTACCGCCTTAGAGGTAGATTTAAAATATGAGTGGTAGGAGGAGTCACAAACATGCACAGCAGCACTTGCCCAAGATGGGAAAGACCTGGGGAGGGACTAATAATGTGGAAGTTGGGGTGGGGGGCGGGATTGACTCAGAGTTGACTAATGGATATCCAGGGAGAGATGGTCATAACAGAAGTGAGAACTAGAGACTATTTAGCAATGATCAACGAAGATGCAGCACTTAAATCTTTGTAGTGTGTGCCACTATAGATCATAAAATTAGAAAGGGAAGAGAGAAGTCCTGAACTGAGGCCTTGAGCCCTCTAACACTTGCAGGTCAGACAGCAGAGTATAGAACCTGAGTGGATCTATCTGGTCACATTCTTGCCAACCCGAGAATTCCAGGAGCGCATGACCTTGAACAATGCACATTGCTGTGGTTTCTTAGTCCTCCACAATTCTCCTAAAGAATGCAGAAAATTGGCGTTTGCACAAAAATGTGTGTTTTCCGAACAAGGATAATATAAAGCTGATACCCCCAGCAGCAAGCCTCCCAACTGCCCCCCAGGACAGTCTGAATGAAAAAATGATTATGTACTTAATGTCCACTGAGCACCCTGGAGAGAAAAAGAGCATGCTATAATTGCAAAGTATTATTTTTACCATTATTAATACATGAATCATTCATTAGAGAGGAAAGAAAGAACTAGGAAGAGGAAAGTCAGGAGATAATAGGCTGTGTTTACAATGCTGCACAGAAGGAATTGCCTACACAATCCCCCCCCCACTAGGATGTGCAGCCAGATCTACACATGCAGAATCACATGTTCTCGTTGCAAAGACAACCCCTTAGCAGGTGCACTTGAGGAAGAGGTGTTTGGAGCCAGCTGAGCATCTATCTTGTACATCACATCTCTCCCCGTTGACTTTAGCCAGTCTTGGTGCAAGCTTCCAGGAGGGAACAGTCTTCCTTAGTAGGGTAGTTTCGAAAGACATTATCCTCAGAAAGGGAGGTATTTTCAAGTGGAGTGAGTCGATTTTAAAAGAAAGGAGAAATTCATGGAAGTTTGGAAAGACTTTAAGGTTACCAAGCATAGGTACCTAAATCTTGAATTATCTTCTAGAATTACCTTTCACTTAAAACCTGAAGCTTCCACCATAAATAAGACAGAGAAACAAAAGCACATACAAAGAAACATGAAACAAAAACCTCCAAGCTCGTTGGCAGACTTTTACTGAATGAAATATTTAGAATTAACAGATGTAAATTTTAAAAATTTTAAAAAGATTCAGTCTCTGTATATTTTGTAAAGTGGAAGAATTCTGTTTCTTTTAAGCAAAACCTCAGAACTTTGTACACCAAGTGCCAAAACTGCTGCTTAAAGGAAAAAAAAAAAAACCTCCTCTAATGACTCAGATTTGATATTATATCCCAGAAGGGGGCATTTCTGCTGAAATTAGCATCACAGACTAACAGAAGACTAGGGGTTGTTATGAGTTGGGACCAGGAGAGTATGGTGACACAGACCAGCTCCATGAGTGTTTCCTCTTTACAGATGGTATGGAGAGACTGGGGGTTGTTAAAATAGCCCAGGCAAGTAAGTCCTTTACTTCCTTCCAATATCACAATTCAGAGCTCTGAAAATAAATCCAAGTCATTCAGCATCTGAATAGTAACGACACAGAGTCCCTCCAGCTCCCAAAGATCAACTGCCTTACTGTCTCCCCCTCTATTTGATGCTCTCTCCTTCTCTGTGAACTCACACATGCTTTGGAAGGAACTGCTTGCCCTGTGGTAGAACCTGTTCCCTCTCCCAACCTCACCTGTTCAACTCCAAGTTGTTTACAAATTAAATTGGAAGTAAATCCTTCCAAGGGGTCTTATTTTGTCTACGGAGGTGGATGCCCATATTTAGTGGTATTTTCTGGTCTAGCAGTTCGTGTTCTGAAGATCCATGAGATTTCCTAACTGAGCACTCATCTAGGACCCCATGGGCTTGCTTCAACTGATATAGTTTTATTTTTATATTTCTTCTGTCATTTTGATGGGTTTTGAAGAGAGAGAAGAAAGTCGTTTGTTCAGTCAGCCATCTTGATTCAGAGTTGATCACCTTTTATCAGGGCAGGCACAGAGGGACAGAACTCGAGCCCTAGTTCCTTTAAAAAGTAATTGTGAGAGACATTTAGCATGTTCAAAAGACTGGCAACCTGACCTACATTCTTTCAGTATATTGATTTGCAAAACCCAAGTCTTTCTTTACTTTCATATTTTCTGTGCTTCAATTCTTCAACAAAGAAAAAAAATAGCAAGAGAAAAGGGCTACTCAGTGAATCCACATTTACTCTCAACTCTCGAAATGCTGTAAGCTCAGAGCAGCTCACTTTTACTTAAGAAACTGTACTGTATAATCCAGACCTAAACTTAGGATTTCCTCCAATCAGGGACTCTGTATTTTTATACTATCAAAGTGAGGCAGAGTATAACTTACTGTTATCAAATTGCTTGACAAACAAATCTACTCAACAAATGGGACACAATGTCTACTTGGGTGAAAGAAAGCACTAGACAAAAGTCATTACTTGAGACTCAATAATTGGAGGTGGGGCTAGCGTGTGCAAACCAATGCATGCATAGGCTTAGCCTTGCTATGGAGTGTCCCCTAAAACCATGTGTTGCTGAACAGGTACTTTCTCACTGACAAACAATGTAAATCTACCTGACAGGGCCAATGGAGGTTTGGTGATTTGCAGGGATGTGTAAAACTAATGGAATAAAGAGAAAGAGAACAGAGGGACAAAGGGATAACAAATAACGGACTCTGGTTTCCCACATCCTAACCACTATGCTCTGAGTCCTATGTGCCCTTCTTTTGAAGCCTGTTTCTTTGACCCTCTTCCTGGGTACCAGTGCCCTATGGTTGCTAAGCACCTGCTCAGAAGCCCTATGCTAATGCATCCTCTGAGAATCCCTCCCCAATGACTTCTCCTGCTCCTGACTTTCCCTCCTTTGTCCTCATTAACCTACTTGAGTAATTTCTGATTTTTTTTTTAAAAAAATACTTCTAATTTCTCCCCCAAACCAATTGAATTTCTTCTGCTCATTCTTCCTGCTAATTTTTTCTCTTTTCTGACTTAAGCCATCATTTAGAGACAAATCAGCTGTTTTCTGGTCATAGTAAAAATAGGATGTAATTGTATTGTCATTTATTGTACAGAGTTTTAAGATTTTACTGTATGTATGCACGTATATACAAATTGAGTCCATCAGCCTTACAGAGTTCTCAGAATAATGTTTTGAAATTTTTACAATGGGCTTTTACGTGCCACGGAGTTTAAGGAATACAGTAGAAGCCCGCGTTGCTGCTACAGAGACAGAGAGTGAAAACAGTAAGGAACCATCTATCCTGGCTGTGCAAAACCTTCTTCTCGGCAGGTGTCAGAGCTGGGATGGAGGTGACGCCACTCTAGGGGTCACATAAAATTCATTCCAGGCAGACACTCAGGAGTGTGTAGTGAAAAGTGCATTTGACCTAGGCCATGTCTGGGCTTAAATCTGACTGGCTGTGTGACTGAGTACATCTCCAGTCCACTCTGACCTTCCGTTGTCTCTCCCGCGTTCCTGCAGTGCCTGTCACGAAGGAAGTGGGCTGTAAAGACAACAGTATCTGTTACAAGCACAGTTCTGTAAAAAAATATTAGACCAGATAGAGCTGCTGTATTTCACAGACTGCGAATGCAGCTCTCCCAGGGCAGGGATGGCTGCTGAGCGCAGCTGCCTCGCAGAGCTGTTCGCTGAGCTCTTGCATTCCAGTGCTCTGAAAGCAGTTTGCTGATGTTCGGATTTCCAAATGGAGAAAGGGAAGATTTGGATACGTTCAAGAATAAGATGTTCAAAGTCCACGCTAAGACATTGGACCAAATTCTCGGTAGTTACTGCTGAGAGAGCATTCGGTTTTCCACTCTGAGCTGCGCTATATGGTTATTCTGCGCATGCGGGGCTGACGGCCTGTTGGCGGGTCTCACTTGGAGCCCTCCACACAGTGCCAGCAAAGCAGAAGCACTGGTCCGTTTGCCTACAAGGCTCTTCACAACACCAGTGCCAAGGTGCGTAGGAAAGATTTAGCCAAATGTGACTTTCTCTTTCCAAGTAGTGTTTCCAAACAGAGAAGCCGCACTTACAGATGACAGGCAAGATGCGTTTTTGTTTTCTGGTTGGGGACTGGTCTCCTTCTAGAGTAAGAGCTAACCAGAAATCTGAAGGAAGCTATGCAGCTTCTTATGACTTGGATTCTTGGGAGAATCCTTTCAAGTGTATGCGACTAGCTAAACAATGCAACAATGACAGTCCACATTCAAGGGAAGGGCGGACGTGGACACTTGTCTAAGGAACAATGGCAGCAGGTAGTGACAGAGAGAGGAAAGAACAGAGGTCACCTTAGACACAAGCCACCACAGTGAGCACTCCTCCGCCTTCGGTCTGCTAACTGATCAGTGTCCAGTGTCCTGTCTGCCACTTACCCAATACCAGCGTAATCACTGCCCCTTTGATTAGATGGGTTGTATACACACACACACACACACACACACACACAAATGAACGCACTCACACACCACATACACACCAGCTTAATTGTCTTCTAGTGAGGAAGATTCACCCGTGTATGTGTTAGCCAGGATCTGTTTACAGGTTGAGCTCATTGCTGCTGAAGACAATAGATTAAGTTTTGATCATAAATATCCCCAGGAATAAAAATCTGTTCCTTTATTGATACTTCCCTTCCTCCCAATTTTAATAGCTATAGCAAATGTTTTATCTACTGAACAAAAGGGAAAACATCTAGGCAGTGATTATAATCTAGGAAAGTTGCAGGTTAATGTAAGAAGTATGTGTGGGTTTATGCACATTTATGTATAAACTATGTGTGTGTGTGTGCATAAAGTATATTGAATGTATGTCTACAATGTATATATGTGCTCATTCACATGTACTAATGTGCTCACTCTCTCTAGTATACACACACACACACACACACACCTGAATGAACAAAAGGACCAGTATAGGCAAAAGAGAAGAATTATTACTGATATGTAAAAAATACCTCTCAAATTATGAAACTTTAATTCTTCTACAGGTCAATACTAATTTTTATTGAATTTGGATTGGCAGACAACTCTTTATGGGCTTCCTTCATAGTCTGCACTAATGGCATGTAAAATTATTGTCTATTTGCTTTGATCTATTTTTGTACCTTTCCAATTTTCATAATGGAACAAGTGGGGTGCACTTTTATTCTAAATACTAAAGGTAATAACCTGAATGAAGCCAGGCTGCTTCTTCATTGTGTGACGGAGTGACAGCTATGAAGCCACCAGACGTGTTGTGCCAGAGCCACATATAGCACTTATAGGCGACAACGGTTATGAAAGCCATAAGGACTCCCTATATCTCCTCAATATTAAAACCATTTTAATTGTGTGCACACACCCACAGACCTCCAAGGGTTAACTGCACACAATGTAATGAATTCAATAATGATGAGTTAAAAAAGGTCTAATTAGCAAGTAACCACTTTATTATGAAAGAAAATGGTAATGAATTTAATAGCTCAAAATCATTAACAATATTTAGTTTGCTGGTACTTGTTCTCTATTATCCTCATTAATATGAACATTTAATATGTTTTAAAATGGATTTGTAATACTTTCTGTGCCATGAGGTTACACTGACAGAAAGAGTGTAATTATTCTGCTAATTGTTATCACTGTATGTTTGTGCTCCGAATAGAAGTATATTTAGGTGTTAATACCAAAAAAAAAGTAATTAAGAAAGGAAAGATTTAAAACCTAATTAAACAAAAACTAAAAAAAAAATTCTCAGGCCACCATATGAAAAGAATTTCTGAAGTAATTGCTTTGGAAACTTTCCTTTTTCCTCTCTTCTTGTTAATTCATTTTTCTATTGTTGTGGGTTTCTTAAAGGAGAAAATAAAGTTATCTAATATGAAAAGTGGCATAAAAACCAGGAGATTTCATATCTGTAAGGAGAAGCTGGATCTTTACAATGTTCAGCACAGCAACGAAATACAAGCCTCTGTGTCGCGAGTTCCTTTGATGGTGGAAAACCAGCATGCCACACTTGGGCCATAAATGGTTTACTCTCTTCCCATCTCTGTCCATGTTGCCTCCTGAGGGTCCTGACACAAACCCTGCTTTTTTTCTGCTGAGTGCCATTTTTTTTCTGAAACACCATAGCGCTTTGTCCTTTTATCACCTTTTAGTCACTAGAGTCACCAAGGGTAAGAACTGAAACAAAGCAAAAAATTTCCAGCCACAAATCCTTGTGGGCATAAATTTCATGGAGCAAAAAAGGTAGGTGAGGAGAGGAGAAGAAGCTGGTATTGTCAGAGAAGAAGCTGGGAATCAGCAAACAAAGTAACAAGTAACTTGCCCCAACAAGGATTCTGCAATGTCTTGTTAAATGACCAGCTCAGGATGTCGCTAATGGTGGTAGCATATGCTTTTTGCTAGAAAATAGAAGCTTGATAGACTCCTGCCATAATGTTCCCGTAAGTTATTACCTAACTGTTAAATTCAGCACAGCCTTGTGAGTTCTGCCACGAGAATGTTCCTGGAGCATCATATTGCTCTGTAGATACATACAATCCCGATTCTTAATGTCATCCATCCTTCTGTCCGGTGTTCATCGAGTACTACTGCGCTGTCCTCTGAAAACAGCACCATTGTGGCAGTAGTCTTCAGTTTGACTTTTATGTTGAAGAGAGAGACCTGTCCCAGTGGTGCCTGACGAGTGATGGAGATGCTAGAGGCCTGGTTCATTTCTCCTGAGACCGGCTAGTAGTGTAGTTTCTTGACTCCTTTCAAGTCTCCTTAGCTTGATATAACTTCATGTTTATTCTGCACCCTACATGAAGACATCACTAACAACATGTCACCCCTAAATTGGCAGTATTTCCCTGGCTATATGCTTCAGAGTCTTACATGTAGTAGATCAATGGTTGTTGCATTTGGGCATAGCAAGAATAACCTCATATGAGTCTTGCCATTTCAGGATAAACAAGAAGAACACGGGTAAACACTCTTAATAAAGTGCTGGACTACAAATGTAAAATTGCTACCCATAGACCGTATGGAGAAGGATATCCCACTTCCATGGTTTTACTCTCTTATTTCTCTTTGTTCACAGAAATTTCCAGTGTTTTTTTTTTTTTATTTGGTTGGTTGGTTTTGTTTTGTTTACCAATCTTAAATCCATTTGGACCACTAAGGACTATATTCATTTGGGGATTCAATCATCCATCCAAGTAGTCACAAAGAAAATCTTTCCCAATTTCAGTACAAATTATTATTTCAGAAATTTTTTTATTTAAAACAGAGACTTTTCATAGAATATTTTCTGATTATTGCTTGTCCTCCCTCTACTCCTCCCCCAGTGTCTACCCCTCTGCCCTCCCATTCAGATCCACACCCATTCTGCCTTTATACAGCCAAACTATGCAGTGGTGGCTCACACATTTAATCCCAGCAGGGTCAGGTGGATCACTGAGTTCAAGTCCAACCTGGTCTACATAATGAGTTCCAGCACAGCCTGCTTTCTCACAGAACCACCAACCCAGTGGGAGCACTGCCCACACTGAACTGGTCCCTCCTCCCATCAACCATCAATCAGGAAAATGTACCACAAGTTTGCCCACAGGCCAGTCTGGTTGGGACATTTTCTCACATGAGGTTCCCTCTTCCAAAATAACTCAAACTTGTGTCAAGTTGGCAGAAGTTGGAGCTCTTATATTTTTCTTGTCTGTCCCAGTCTTTTTTGGTTTTTCTTGTATAAACTATTTTAAAACCATATTTTTCTAATGCTATTTTCCTTGATAAAAGGGTTTTCTTTATTTTTTTGGTCTTGTATTTATTTTATCTGTAGTTGTCTGCATTTCTACACTGACTTTCTTTCTCGAATCATACAACTAGTATTTCTTACAAACAATTACATTGAACATATTTTTGGGCTTCCTGAACTGCCTTGACTTATCAGTCACAAATGCTCAGTTCAGTCTATAGTCAATTTGTTTTAAAAATTAAATTTGATTGCCTTTCCCTTAATAAGCTAGATTCATCCACATGGAATGATTATTATAAATGGACACATATAGACATCTCTGCAGTCTTATTCTGTCTTTCCCTCCATCACTTTCTTTTATTTTCTTCATTTCTAGTTCCATACTAGGTCCAAGAAGGTCTCATTATTTCTCCTGCCTATATTTTGAAGTTTGCATATTCTATTACTACTATTTTAATAGCTATAATTTGATTTAAATCTGATATTTAATTTAAAATTGGTAAATGTTAACTTGTTTCACTGTAATTTTCCTAAACAATAGGTAAGCAAGTCCAATATAATCCAGTTTTAATTCCTATCCCCAATCTTCCATATTACTTATCAACAGTCATTTGCTCCCTGTTCTCTTATGTCGTTAGTGGGGTCATTGTTATCTTTAGTATATTTGAGGCCAGGAACTCAGTAAGATGCACAATTTTACATGAGCTAAAATAAGGTTACACCTACTTTCTTGCTCAATATTACTTTTATCCTTGGTATTATTTACCACTGTAACATGTGCATGTAGAAGAAATAACAAGCCATCTCATGTGACACCTAGCTAGCAAAGCAACAGCTGGAAGAGAACAGTTTTTCTCCAGCCTTTTCCCCACTCCTACCCTGTTCTGTGTCGATGATCATCACACTTTGCGCCCTTTCTGCTCCCGGCCAGCATCTTCCCGAATGATACCTGCACTTCCTCATTTGCTGTCTTCTGATTATTTATCAGAGTTGACTAGATTTCTCATGTGAGAATTTTCTCCTTTACTACTTCCTTCTCCACACCATGTACCTTTGCTCCAATCATGAAGTTTATTAATGGTCAATATTGCTGTGATGTGATTAAATATCTATTGTTTACAGTCTTAGTGTCTGTTGGAAATTCCATGTAATACTTTTCTATATGAGTTTGAATTACTAAATCAGATATTACTTCCACTTAATACTTCCAGGTTTGTTTTGCCAGATTCAATTCATTCCCTATTTTCCCCCATCTGCTCATTATAGGTAACTCACTTGCCTCCATAATTTGTTCCCTATGATTGCAAGCACACAAAAGGGATTTGGGTGTGGCTGTGAATTTGGTCAATATCTTGACTAAGAAACACCCAGTAACATCATAAAGGGTTATCCTAACCCTTTAAAAAGAGGTACATCTTATAGTGACTGTTCAAATGTAAAATTCAGAGCTGTCTTCTCTTCATGCATTTCTTCCCTTCTACTTCTGAAAATCTAGTTACATGCATGTGACCAATTGATATTGTTTCACAATTCACACAACCTCTTTTGTACTAATTCAATTCTTTTGTATAAATCCTACCAGCCTGTCTTGATGTTTACTGACCTTTCATCTTACAGGTATTCTTGTGTGTGTGTTCTCTTCTTTGTCTAGACTTTAGTTTACTTTATCAAATGAACTTTAAATATCCAACATGAAGTATTTTATATTTTGAATTTTATGCTTTATATTTTTTTCTGAGAAAACTATTTGCCTACTTCCATTGGTTCCTTTCACTTATTTAGCATCATTATTTCAAAGTCTGTCTCTGACTGCTCAAATCTGAGGTCTTATTATACTGTCTGTTTCATCTCTTTGCCAGGTACTCATAAATCAACATCTTCATGAGTCTTATAAGTATTTATTAGACTCTAAATATTTTGTGTAATAGAAAATTGGAGCCTGAAATAGCTATTTTCCCCTGAGATAGACATACCTGTCATTCTGTGATCTGGCTAAAAGAAGCCTCACCATTTCATCTATGTTTTCTTACAACCTTAGTCAGATCTAGGTTCTTCCTGGCTTCCTGTAATCTGAGAATCTATAAAATATATCTCCTTTAAACTCAAGACCGCGAGGGGTGCACCCATACACTGAGACAAGGGGGAGGTTCTGTCGGGAACTCACCAAGGCCAACTGGCCTGGGTCTGAAAAAGCCTGGGTTAAAACCGGTCTCGCTGAACATAGTGGACAATGAGGACTACTGAGACCTCAAGAACAATGGCAATGGGTTTTTGATCCTACTGTATGTATTGGTTTCATGGGAGCCTAGGCAGTTTCGTGGATGCTCACCTTACTAGACCTGGATGGAGGTGGGTGGTCCTTGGACTTCCCACAGGGCAGAGAACCCTGACTGCTCTTTGGGCTGACGAGGGAGGGGGACTTGATTGGGGGAGGGCGAGGGAAAGGGGAGGCGGCGGTGGGGAAAAAAAAAGACCCAGAAGCTGAAAAAAAAAAAAAAAGCATGAACAACATCAAACAAGAAAAAAAAATATATCTCCTTTAATCACCTTTTGCATTCAGGTAGTTAAAACTCTAGAGATCTGTTTGTGTTTTATGACTGAGCTTCTCGCTTTTCAATCCATGAGAATTTTCTCTTTTACTTTTGGGTGTCATCTTTTCAGGTCTTTAGGGATTTTTTTCTCTTCTTTCTATTCTGTCTAGTCCATCAGGTTGAGCCTCAAGTGACCAATTTTTGACCTCCTTGTTTTTGGTCAACCTTTAGAAAGCTATTCGCATGAAATCTATGAAAACCTGAGGACCCCCATGATGTTTCACTGCTCCCTTTATCCTGTTATTTCAGCCGTATCTGCAGTGACTCCGTAAGAGTCTGTCTGTCTGACCATAGATTCCCCCATGGGTGATGCTTTGTATTCGTAAAATGGTTCATGCATGCAACTGGAAATTTATCTTCTCAGTCTTACACTGCCCAAACATGGATATACAATCCTCCTTCTATACTGAGAAGGTGTGTGAGGACAAGTCTACATTGGTGAGTTATAGATTGAACAGAGTACAGCATACAGCACTCAGATGCTTAGTTGGCAGCATTCTAGGAGTGTCTGTGGGAATCTTTCTGGTTGAGATTCACATCTGTACCAGTAGACTACAAGCAAAGTGGATGACCTTTTTTAAAATAAGGATGAATTCCCAAATCACCCTATTTGAAGGCTTAACAGAACCAAGAGTAGTTTAAGAGGTAATCCACTCTCTATCACGACAACTATGATGCTGATCTTCTGATGTACTCTAATGTGGACTTACTATTAAGAGCCTGGTTCAGGCCTTTAGTCTCAGCCAGAAATGACCACAACTGGGTTTTCCTGGTCTCCAACCAATACCAAGAATTTAGAGCTTATTTACTTCAATAATTTATTTAATTACATGAATGAATTCCTATCACAAATAAATCTCATTATGTTTGTGTATGCATGCATGTGTCCACATGTGTGTGTCTCGTCTGTCCCATTTCTCTGGAGAACTTTAACTAACACAAAGTATGTATCAACAGACAAACACAGACTTAATCTTCAAACTGGTTTCTCAGTACTTTAACTGAATTTTGGTCTCATATAAACAAGGACTCTCTATTCTTACTCTAAACTATTTTTCTGATTGACTCCTTAGCCTCCTGACTTTGGCAAGTGCCCTAAACAAGAATTTGGCACCAGGTTTTGGGCTGTCTTCGGTGAATCTGCTTCTGTTACTGGATCTACCCTTGAACTTCTGGTTACTCTGGCAACCTGGCTTCCAACTTGAGTCTTCCTATTCCTGCACAGCACTCTGCAGCCTCTTGCCTGGAATCAATTATCTACAAATGTTCTGAAGGGAAATCTTGTGTGCAGTGTCTGAGATCTCTCTGAGTTCGCCTTCTATCTGGAGCCTCGGTTTATCAAGCCCTGGTTTCTGCATTCATCGCTTTCTGAAATATTTAAATTGGTTTCTTTCCCAGTCTCCAGTTATTCTCAGCAGCAGTGTTTGACACCAGGCCCTTCATGACAGACAGTAAATGAACTTGCCAGGTCCCCTCTTGACCTTTTCTCTCTAGGCACACTGCGCCCTTTTCATCTTGGTATTCCCTTTATCAGAGCATCTCCCCTAGCCTTGCTTGTGTTGAAGTCCCACGCCTTCTTATTATTTTAGTTTAGTTATTTGAGTTTAGGAACTAAATAAACCAGTGGTAGTTTCCTGGGTAGAGTGCTTATGAAATACAGATGTCACATCATATCAGGGGGAAGGTGGCTTTCAGAGTCGCTAACATGACTGTATTTTACTAACAGAGATTTTATTAAGTATAGGTTTATATGCTGGAAATTTATTTCACATAATTTAGATGG
The DNA here is from genome assembly GCF_014885135.2 of Alexandromys fortis. Taxonomy (NCBI): domain Eukaryota; kingdom Metazoa; phylum Chordata; class Mammalia; order Rodentia; family Cricetidae; genus Alexandromys; species Alexandromys fortis. The sequence goes on along the minus strand of NW_026068076.1, from coordinate 3,032,413 downwards.
ATTTTTTCCTTCTTTTTCCTCATGATTAGATGCCCGAACTTTTCTTTTAAAAGGGTAGCTGTGCTAATTTTTTGTGTTTGTTGGTTTGGTTTTGTGTAGTTATTTTTTTTAAAGATCACAGATTCAAGCATTTTACCCCTTGTACTGGCTCCATCGTTTTCAGACCTCTAGCAAGGCAGAGTAGCATGGTCCTCACTTAGCAGCGGGGGAGGGAAAACAAACGAGGAAGGGACATATATATGAACACACCTCTTCTTCTTTCCCCCCCTGCACCATTGTGTAGTTCTTCCAACCAGGCCCCATCTCAGCAGGTTTCTACATATCCCTAGAATACCATCAAATTAGGAATCCAGTTGTGGATTTACCTATGTATATTGGCAGACTTATGGTCTGATCATTTCTTCACTTCTGAGAATTGCACCTGGAAAAAGGATTTAATTGATGATTATGTTTTTGGTGTAGGTACTTCATCTCCAGACCTTGACAATAGTTAGCACCCTAACTCTTGATTTTTTTGCCCCCTTTTATTCTTTCTGAATGCTTTTCTGATTTTAATGTTTTGTTCTGGTCTATTAAGTCATAGACATAGACTTTGTGTGGTATCATCTGGAATGACATTCTAGATACTAAATGCATTGACTACTCTATAGAAACTTTAAAGATGGAGGCAGGGGTTTGCTTGTGAGCATTCTGGGCATTTCTTCTCCAGCATTTCATCTTGAGACATTGGGCCTTCAACTCGCTCACTTGTTTGCTCACCTCCAACCTTATTTCCTCTCTTAGCGTTCTCTTAAAAGTTTATTTTACCTTTTCTGTTTCATTAATTTCCTTAATCCAACAAATATCTAAGCAGCTTCCATCAGGTCTTCCTTCAGGATGGTGCTATGCAGTAGGTTGTCATCATACAGTTGATCAGTATTCTCCCTTGGGTTTCCGAGGACGTAAATTATATATATATTTGTTTTCATTTCATATCTATATTGTCTTTGTTTTCCTCAAGCTGTCTGTTTGGTTGTCTACATCTGTTTTATTCATGCTGAAGGCCTTCTTCAAACACCCGTGACTTACCTCAAACTATGCCGTTCATTTTAAGAGACATTGACGGGAAAGCGGTGAGCTTCCCTCCAGATGAAAGCGTGACCACCTGAGACTCCCTTCAAGGACTACACACATCTCTACGTCTCTTTCTGTGGAATATTCACAAGTTCTAAACAAGAATCTTTTAAGTCAGTGATAAAAGGGGAATATTTCATAATTCTTAGTGTTGCTGTAACTGAATCCTATCCCCAGGCTCCACCCAAAGAAAGAAGTGGAGAAACAGCACACCAAATTGACTCCTGGCCTCCATACAGGTGTCTTCCCCCACCATGCACACATGGAGTTAAGGGAAGGTAGAGGGGTTTCTTTCACACTCCCTGTCCTTGTCCACATAACTCCCTCCATATCATCATCCCTCAGCCAACAGGTGCGTTGTTGAAATGAACAGACCTGTATTAGTGCATCCTTATCAACCCAAACCCGTGGTTTCATGGGGCTAGCTCCTGCTTTTACACATTTTTAAAGTTTGGTAAGTTCTCCAATAATTCATATCCTCTGTGGCACTGTGCAGAACCCTTTAGCTTTCCTGGAAACCCGGTGCTTGTCATAGAACTGTCTTGATGAATTCTGAGTACATCTTCATATTGCAGTTCTGTAACATCTGAGACACACAGCAAGAAAGTCAAATATTTGAAAAGAGAGTGAATGGGGTTACCTGAGAACAGCTTACTTACAACTCATGGAACCTGTGTCCAGAGAGCCAAAGACATCATTCGAAAAGCAACGGGAGTAGGTGTTCGCCAACAAATACTTAAGAGACGAGAGATGTGGGCCACAGTGATTGTTCCGGAGTTGGGCATCAGTAGCCTCAGTTCCTTCTGGGATACCGATATCCTCATGTTCCAGGCTAGACCCTTTCACCAACTCTGGGAAGCTCAACCCACAATCCTTATAGAGGGAGAGCAACCAAACCGTTCCTTTTTGCCAGCTCGTTGTGAGCATTATTTTGTTGCTACATATCGTAGGCTGTGAGTGCAGAGCTCGGAACGCTGGCCTCCAAAGGTTATTTTATCTCTGAGCTTTAATTTACATTCTCTTTTCACTGAAATTCTTTTTCAAAAGAAAGTATTTAGATGGAGTTTTTGTTGTTGCTTTTTGGGGGGCTTTATTTTTTAGCAGAGCTTGTTGCATAACACAATTGGTTCGCAAGCTCTGTGGGAAAGCAGGTCACCTTCACTCATAAAGGGTGAGGGCACCGATATGCCTTCCAATCACTCAGGCCTATTGTTCTAAGCGGTCCTTTCAGTGTTTTTGGCAGGCTCGGGCTTCTGTGCTACCATGGCCTTATTTTATTATTGTTTGGAGGGGAGGGCAGTGTGATTATCCATTCTTCCTTCAGGCAGAGCCAGCCATCTGGAATGTTTATGAAACTGCCGGCTGATCAAGAGGCGAGAGCGCTGGCGAGATGCGGGCACAGGGACGTCGGCTGTTCTACATCATCGTGACTTTGTTCCTGATGCTGCGATGTGCGGAGAGGCCCACCAATGGATGTAGAGCGTTTCTCAGTGGAGGTGCTATGGGACAAATTGGGGGGTGTGGGCGATATTTTTGGCCTCTGGGTAATTGACTGAAGGATCGCAGGAAAATGTTTCATGTAAAGCAAAGAGGCTTCAAAACTTTCAAATGTTTAATTTGGGGTGGTAGAAGGGCAGGTGATCAGCAAGAGGCTTGAGAAGCAGCCTTTGAAGCCCGAATCTTTGCGATGAGGTCATGCCCCTCTAAGCCCGTCTGTCGCTCTGTGTAAAAAGATCAGGAGAGCTTGTCCAGAAATAAAATGCTACTATTCTAATTTTAAAATTTCGGCATTTCCCAGTCCACACTAAGCAGTACTTATATTTCTTTCCTTTTATTAGTGTCACCGCAAAAGAAAGAGGAACATTCTTCCTGTGCTATAAATTTTGGTCTGTAATTGTTGAACATATTTTTTTGCAGAAAGGCAAACTCTGTCTCTCCAGCTTCCCTGTTTGTGAAATGAGTGTTCTGTAGAACTGCGGAGAGTATTTTATAATGAAGGTTTGGGCTTCTTTTCAATTTAATTCGGATTTTACACCGAGTCGACTTTTCAGTCAATTATAGAACTATGATTAGTTACCAGTCACTTAAATAAGCCCCCTTTAAAAATAAACCTATAAACATGATACAGGGACCAGTCATTGATGGGAACATAACTTATGGATGGATACCAGCATCATAATAAGAGGAAAGGAAAGATGGGTGAGCAAATGAAACACACGCTTGGCTCAGTGACAAACTATGTTAGCTCCCCAACCTACCGAGAAAATCTCCTCCCGCTCTGGCCCTGTTGATCATACAGTTCCTATAAATGTGTCGGTAAATCCTCTATGGCAGATACGAGGACATTAGCTTTGTACAGATGAACCTCCCAGGTTATAGAAGATGGCTTTTCTGATTCCACAATTTGTATATATTAATCTAGATATAAGCAATACATATGTGTGTGTCGGTCATATTCACACATGTGGTTTTTTATATATAGCATATATGCTCCCATACACATATATGTGCAGATAAACATACATACACATGTATGTACACATACACACATACAAACACATATATCCATGACAACCTTAGGGAAATCTTGGCTACTTCACCAAAAGTGAGAGCCATATTGCTGTCACAGAAGGAAACCAGTCTTATCTGGCATAAGTTCCCCTGCATCAAGTGATGCTTATTATGCATTATAGCCCCCAATTCCCAAGTCATGTGACTGACCACAATGGTCATTTACTATTGTACATGTGACCCTGGGCCCTATCGTGCATCCAAGTTCAGCAGTCAGTTGGGGGTTTTGAAATCTTAGCCGGTTGGTTCTTTCACGTCTCAGGTCCTGACTCGGAAGAGTTGGCTGACTTACTCTTCTTATCTTACTGAATGACCTCTCTTCCTCTGTCTAGAAGAGAAGAGAGAAATAAAGACTTCCTGAGGGCCAGGCTCTAACCTGGCTTCTGGTTAGTCCCATCCTACCCCACTGGCTGGATCAAGTCCCAGAGGTAGTCTAGATTCAAGAAGCAGGAAAATGAGCTCCCTCCGAGGCAAACACAAAGTCTGTGAAGGCGGGAGGGCCAAAATCAGCACACGCTGCACTATGGGGAATCAGGACAAGAAGACTCATTCCCAGATAGCACCCCAACAGTCTCAAGTCTATCACTTCACCAATCAATCACTGTTGCTCATCCTCAAGACTCCAAAGAGCACCCACAAATCACAAATATTGATGAGCTCAGGGCAAGAGTCAGTGCAGGGAACTCACTGTAATCGTGGTCCTGCCTAGCTAGCTAGAAGCTAAAGATGCCACTGAAAACGGTTTTGTATGCTACAGTCAGAGAGTCCAGGAAATGTCACAGATTTAGATCTATTCACAATGCTTTCCTAAGCTAATTAAGCACCTCCTGGATTCTCTAAGGAATATTATTTTAGTTTCATTTATAATTTTTCTCTGCCCCACTGAACTAAATATCAGTGGGTCTGGCAGTGACTCTGAGGAGCTAAGCCTCATACGCTAAAATTCCATTATTTTTTTTTTTTCTGTACAAAATGAAAGACATTGCCTTTAGCAGTTCTCTTCTGCATGACTTCCAGGCCTTTCTAACCGCGACCCTTCTTCCTCCCCTGTGTCATGTGTACAATGACACTGACGAAAATAAACAGCTTAAAAGTGGGGTGTGAACTATTGAAACTTGGCTTAATCTGTGGCTAGACATTTGAATTGATAACAGTGCACCAAATGTTCAATCAGCACATCAGCCTGGATATCTGCTTCATGCTCAGAAGTGAAGCTTGGAAAGCTTTTTGTTTACTTTGACTAAGATAAAGTGTTTCGCTTCAGCGTGAGTTCACCAGAGATATACTTATCTCACTAAATCCCTCGCTTCTACTAATCTTTCTTTTTTATGTATGATATATATGTGGATTTGTTGTTGTTGTTGTTGGGGGCCCTAACATTCATGTGTAAGGCCAAATGGGTGAGAGTTCTGTAATCCATAGTAGAGCTAAGAAGAGTGGTGACAGGACCAGCACCTACCCTAACTTCTCTGAGTAGAAAGGAGTCCTGGGGATAAGGATATTTTAGATCGAGTGGTAGAGATGGAAAAACAGGAAAAGGTAGAGGTGAAAAAAAGGGGGGAAGGGAAAGAAAGGAAGAAAGAAAGAAAGGAAAGAAAGACGAGAAAGAAGAAAGAAAGATAGGAAGGTAGGAAAGAAAGACAAGAGAGAAAGAAGAAAGATGGAAGGAAGGAAGGAAGGAAGGAAGGAAGGAAGGAAGGAAGGAAGGAAGGAAGGAAAGAAGGAAGGAAGGAAGGAGAAAAAAGAAAGAAAAGAGTAAATGTCTGAATCGTGACCAGTTACACCTGGAAGTTGAGTCTACGTGGAGATCAGATTACAGAAAGAAATATCGTGACCTTCAATGTGCTCCATCAGAAGCACAGGTATAGTCCTGGCCCAACAGTGGAGGTCAATACAAGGATCAGCAATGCTCTGGGGACAATATGGTGCAAGTATTCTAGGATCACTCTGTTCCTAGTGACCTCAGAGCACTGAGAGGTCAAAGCTTCCCAGTGGAAAATGCTCCCAAGCTACAAGTTGCATGAGAACTTTAGTCTATTGTAGCATCCTGCTCTTCTTTCTCAAACTGAAGCAACTCTCCAAGGAGGGGGTGGTTTGCCGAGAATACCTGATAAAGCTTGTTGTCCGGCTTGTTACCACAGTCCTCTGAGGCACGCGTGGCTGAATGTCATAGACTGGATCCACACCAGAACTCTGGCTCTCTGCTCATTTGTCTCATTTCTGAGGCAGCAGTGTGATTTCCATCTTGGCCAGTACCTCTGCAGCCACACAAGTGGAGAGGGCAAGGCTTCTATTTGCAATACCAGCTCTTGGGGGCCCTTTCTGGTCTACATCTGCGTACTCTAAGCTGAGCTAATTATGCCAGGGATAGAAAATTGGGGCAGGTCAGTGGGCAGATGAAATTGATTTGGGGTTGTAAGTATTTAAAGAAGAGAAACTATTTTTGTCCAGCATTTCTAAAGGAATTACACTGAATACAGGGGCAAGGCGATTTGAGTATTGGTGTTAATAATATCACACCAGTTCATAGCTTGTAGGTTTCAAACCCTAACTCTTATGTTTCCTGAATTTTAATAAATTTGGTTGATTCTGTTATTACTTATATGTCACTGCTGCAGAATGAAAGTTTGAAGAGGCCAGGCAATGTGCCTCAGACACCTAGGCTAAGAGTTGAGGCCAGCTTTCTGTGACCATTAACCATGATCTCTCTCTCTCTCCTCTCTCTCTCTCTCTCTCTCTCTCTCTCTCTCTCTCTCTCTCTCTGTCTGTCTCTGTGTGTGTGTGTGTGTCTGTGTGGTAAGAGTGTCTCACCCTGGCATTGTGTAACAGTGAGTATCTTGAATGATGACATCAGAGGCATGTTCCACCCATAGATTAGAAAAACTCCACAGGCCCGAGGAGCCAGAGTCTTTTCCTTCTGCTCTGAAGCGTTCCTGGTGTGTTCTCTGTCACATGTCTGGTGATTTTTCTAGTTTTCTCTTCACTTCTGTGTGCAGCAGTGTGGGGGCATTTTTAAGCATCACACAAAATGTGTCATCAGCTAAATTGGGATCAATTTCTGTAGCTTTTCTTCCTGGTTGTGATAAGGGATTATTGGCCTCCATAATCTGTATTTCTCTCATTGTAAACTTCCCTTTAATTTTCTTTTGGTAGTGAAACCAACCACTTATTTGCCAATATAACTGTAACTTTCAATTCTATTTGGTCTATCCTGAACCACCATTGGAGCATCTCTGTATGATTGCATCCTGACAGACAGGTTTTTCCTCAGTCTAACTTAAATGCTAAATTTCATGAAACATATTTTTGTCCCAAGGAGTTAATCTCATACAGCAGCACTGGGTTTGACTGAACAACAAAGTGATGTGCTATCAAGCAAAATACTTCTACTGTTCCAAGATGGAAAGGGTTTAAATGCTAAAGGAGTAACCCAAGGCCTCACGTCACTTGAGCGAACTTGGACAACAGAAAACTATCAAGAAAAGTCAAAGTTCAGAATTTTATAACATGCATAGCAATCATTCTGAAAGATCCAAAAGAAGGTGGAAATTGTACCCCCGAACAGCAGGGCTAGGTACTAAAGCTGAGGGTCCCAAGCGAGGTACATGGAAATGAATAAGGGGTAAGAAGATGGTGTCTAATAAAGATAGCTTTCATGTCCACATGATGGCCAATGCCACAGTTTGCATCTCAAATATCCCCCAAAGCCATCTGTTAAAGGTTTAAATGTCAGCTTGTGGCACTGTTAGAAGTGCAACCTACTGGGAAGAAATCAGGTCCTTGGAAGTACGACCTCAAGAGGGGCCAGAGGAGTATTGCAAGCAAGGCTTATTGGTACATACCTGGAATTCAGTCATTCAGAAACCTGAAGTAGAGGATCACGATGATTTCAAAGTTAGCCTGGCCTCCAAAAAGACCCTACTACGAAAATGTATTTATCCTTATGGTCCTCCGAGATCTAGCCTCACTGCCTATCTCCTTTCTTTGCTTTTCCACTACACTGAGGACAGCTGCCTGTACCAGACATACAGACATCAGCAATCGATGCAACTGAAGTTAGACAGAAGCCTCCAATCATGTGAGCCAAAATAAGCACGTCCTCTTTCTAAGTCGATTGTCTCCAGCATTTTGTTGCAGCAGTGGAAATCTGACTAATATATCCCATTACCTTTTCATCGAAAAGATATTCTTTGAGGTCTATGAAAGCGAAAAGATTGTTTTCTATCTTCCAACATGGGAAAAACTGTTTGGACCCTCACAATGAGTTGTCCAACATCTACACAGTGAGGGAGCATTAATCAAGTTAGAAATAATCCCTACGAATTCAGTTCTTAGTGCCACCACCTTATTTATTAATTTGAGACAAGTAGTATTTTGTTATTTAAAGGTCTAGAACTTTATTTACAGTGAAATACTTTTGACTAGATGTTTGATTAACAGAGACTCATAACTTTGTATGTCTGATCTACAAAAGAGCAAAACGGTCTTTTGTAAAGAAAATGTTCATTATATAATATAAACATGCATGAGATGAATTTTAAATAATAAAAATAACTTGAAAGGAAAGGTGATTTGGGACCTGAGTTAAGCATCCACTTTTCTAACATTTCCACATTTCTCTAGTCTCCTCCATTTGTGTCCCTCTCTTTAACAATTTAGAAGGTTCTGTGTTGTGTTGTATGTATAGATATGTGCACTGAAGAATAAGAGAGAATGGATTTGTCATGACCTGTTTTCTTTCTTTAAAGACAATATTTTCCCTGCTCACCACTGTAGGTGAGAGAGAGTTGGAGAATGCTCCTATGTTCTAATTCAAGGCGAACTGTCAGAAAGTATTGACCTTAGATTGGTTGTAGTAATAGGACACCCACTTTCCCTGTAGTTTAACCCAAGCACATATTCCTTCTATCTATAGCGTTTACAACAGACAGAATTTTGTATGCAAAGGTGGTCATTAAATATTAGTACTGTCCAGTAGTTCCTAACCTCTTTAGTAATAATCAAGTTTCCTTTTGCTGAGAATATGTTTGTCAAGACATGAAAACTCACTCCTGTTGGAAGTTCAAGGTCCTCCCCCCTCCATCAGGGCAGGGAACCCTGACTGCTCTTTGGACTGGAGAGGGAGGAGGGAGTGGGAAGTGGGGAGAGGGGAGGGAAAAAGGAGGCGGGGAGGAGGCAGAAAATTTTAATTAAAAGAAAAAAAGATATTGATATATGCCCAAGTTGTATATTTTAAGTTATTTTTAAATTGCTTTTTATATGTGAATAATACATGTATATATATATATATATATACCTATAGGTTCACTAATATTAAGCAAAAATAAATGATAACACTTAAATGGGAAAAAAATTCACTCCTAAAACTATTTATTTATTTATTTATTAAAGATTTCTGTCTCTTCCCC